>NC_045748.1:4256310-4290549 GCF_008692095.1 Etheostoma spectabile | reverse complement strand
GCTGTTAGCTAGTAGCGTCTGTTAGCTGTTAGCTCCTCTAGGACGCACCGGCGCTAATATCCTCGCATCCGCTGCAATGCTGTTTATATGGATATGGTTTAAGTTTGCGTTACATGACCCATTTTTTCTGTAAAGCCATACCTGTGTGGGATCTCTCCTCTTACTCCGCGCCCGGCCACACAGCGCCCGTCCACACTTCTGACATTTGTCTTCAGTTTTAATTTTTTTTCAACACAGCTGTATATTGTTAAGTATGAGGGGCAAACCTGTATTTGTACCAGTGTTTCCGTGGTAACTCTGCTATCGCGGCCGCCACGGCCAAGAACACAGAAGAAGTTATTGAATGCAACTAACTTCAGTTGGTAGAGTAACAGCGTGTGAGAGAGCCTACTGGACCGAGACCGGGACCTGGACCTGGGCCTTGACCTGGACCAGAGATGTGACCCATGGCCAGAATATCATAGTTCATAAAAATGTCGTGCAGTGACGATACAGACATTTCATACACACAACGTATGCATCCGCCGTTCGACCCGTGCTGGACCTGTACATAATGATCAGCCGTCTCTCTGTGAGTAGCGTCCATCACACTCCCTCTCCAGTTATAAATAGCCTATGTGACAATAAAATTTGTTTTGGTTAAAATCAACAAATAATCGTGAGAATAATCGCGATCAAAATTTTGATCAAAATAATCGTGATTATCATTTTGGCCATAATCGTGCAGCCCTATCCAATATTCTCTACAGTATACATGTATATTAACTGAAGCCAGTCCCTTGATGGGCATTGATAGTCCAAGTAATCCTTTAAATTGCATGTTGCAGTTGCAGATTGGAAAATGTGTATAAAAGCAGGTGGATGAAAACACACAGATATCCAAGGTAAGACGTGCTTTTCCCTGCGCTGTTGCTATCTCCCTCTGGAGTGTTATCTAAACACATCAGCCTAATGTTGACCCAGGGAAACCATCTATTTACAAAAATCGTCTAACTAAACAGGGTCCATGTGGCCATTAAATATGCTAATCAATCACAGGACAGAGATGCATGATTCTCCCCACCTATTCTAACGTGGCCTTTGAGTTTATATTTTGTCTCATTCACAGTATTTCAGCAGTTTCTCTGTCACATGTATTTTTATAGTGTATGGTGGCAGCGCAGTGGATAATTGATTGGTCCTTTAAATTCAGATTTAACACACCAACCAACAACTGCAGTTTATTTTTACCTCCAAAAGACTCAAGAAGTAGTCTGGTATCTATTCAAGAACAGTCGGTTTGTATTTTACCTTGAATGATGGTCAATTCATTATCGTGTCTATAGAAAATGAAGGTTAAGTGCATGCTGCATATTTTTATGCTGCATTATCCCTTGACTGACATCTAGCAACAACTTGACACCACACATTTGGCAAAACAAAACAAAAAGGCTGAGAATCATATCTATTTAGCTATTCCAGATTGAAAGGACAGATTAACAAAGCACCAAGCAGCGTTCTTGAAATGCACTGATGTCAACACTGCTTGGCTCATTGCAACCAACCTTAACTGGGGCAATAAAACTGTCTTCAACACAACATTGGGTTTAGCAGTGAAATTCCAACAAACTGAATTTGCCAGACAATCCCATATTTAGCCATCTCTGATCTACCAATTATTCAAAGTAAATGTGATAAAGTGTGAGCTCAGAACTCAGACCCATTGTAATCAGTTTTTTGTAAGCATAAATCATGACAGTAAACATTCTAAATATAACCAAAAAAAACTAAATATGGTGTAAACTGATATTGATTTTTTAGGTGGCTGAAATACCAGTCACCACAATGCCAGTGATTTAACAGAGAACTGGAGTTGCTACTGTGTCCTCGATTGGTTAAACATAATCACATATACAACTCACAATAACAACTTTGGTCTAACAAAGTTGTGTTATTGTGTGACTTATGGGTCCAACTCTACAGTACTGTCCACAGCTCCAAACATGGGGCAGTGCTGACATCCAACCAAGTTATGGCACTGCTACTGTCCTGAAGGAGGGTCCTTAGGTCAGGTCACATGGGAAAATGTTTTTTAGAAAGGACTTGAGAAAACAGCAGTCTGAGGCTAAAACATACTTCGACCAAAATGTGAACGTTTGAATACATTAAGAACACTGCTGGGAAGCGACAGCATGATACTGAACCATAAAAAAGAGCTTCCTCCTGCCTGTGTCAAAAATGAGAATGTGGACATTTTAAGCGTCTGTGTAAACATGCACGAAACATATCTAGCGTAGTCTTGGCTCCATTCTAAATTTTTTCTGTCACCTGTTTGCCAAATCAGATATGATCACCATGCTCGATAACACCCATTTATACTCCTTTAAGACTGCCAACACTCCATGAAGACAACAAACCCAGCAGAAGCCATCAGGAAGACAGGGCAAGAGCAGCAGACAGATTCAGAGGGACACAGACGGCAAATAAAATAATAAAGGAGCTCAAAACAAGGAGAAACAGGGACAAAGAGGTTAGTAAGGTAGGCAAGAAAAAAACTGAAAGGAGTAGAGAGAGGGAAAATAAAGAGATTTAACCCCCAATTTCTACGTAACGTCTGCGGATCCGCTACGGAATGGCGTGTTATGGTTTGGGTTTTTATCCTGTTTCTTTGTTCTGTTTTCTGTTATTTCTCTGTGTTTCCTCCCTGGTCTTGTGTTGTTGTTCCTGTCTTGTGTCCCCCTTGAGTGTCTGTATGTTCTGTTTCCTGTTTTATTTTGAAGTCTGGGTCTCTGTCTCATCTTGTCTTTAGATTTACTTCCTGTTTCCCCGCTGCTGTGGTTACCTGATGTTTTCCACCGGTTTCCCAGCCCTCTCGTCACCTGCCTCTCGTTATCCTGTGTATTTAGTGTCTGTGCTCCCCTCGTGTCTTGTCTATCTTTTTTGTGGAAATTGATTTGTTTGTGTGCTCCTATTTAGCGTTGTATCTTCCCTGTGGCTTCTTTGTTCCTGTTTTTTGGATAGCCCTTCCTCTGTGGACTTTTCTGGGATTTTGGCCTCCCTCAGTATTGGACTTATTGTGGTGTTTTCTTCATTTTTACATTTTTCCCTTGTGGTATGTACACTGGTTATTTTGTAATTAAATCCTCATTACAAACTTCTCCTGCCTGCCTGCCATGGTCTCTGCATTTTGGTCCTCCATTCCCTACAATCGTAACATGGCGGTGGAGATTAGTTTTCCATTAAAGTCGATGTGTGTATTTCCACTGACTGCGGAACGGCTGCGTCCCAGCTCTGGCAGTCCACAGCCCTCCGGAGCAGATACGCAGAGCTTCTACTTTTGCTAGAGGACTGAGAGCTCCGCAGCAATTCAGCACATGGCAGTGTGGGACAGGAAGCTGAGCACAGAAACAAAGTAAAACATCCGGTTAATTTTCAAAATAAAATAAACCGTGCTCACTGCGGATCATATTTCCCTGCACTACACCTTCAAAACACAGCACAGAGTTGTTTCCTCTCTACTTCTCTGGATGAGAAAAAAAAACATTTTTGTGGTTCTATTCTACACAAATTTGCGAGATCTCGTGGGTCCTCGAGACTTCAGCTGTGTGTCATGGCCGCAGCCCTTCCGCAACAAATCTGGACCTGGTGAGTATTGATGGACTGCGGCTCGCGGAGCCGTCACGCAGCGGAGCCGATCCACTGCCATTATGCGTCCGGTGGAAATTGGGGGTCAGACTCTTTCATAGACTTTCCCAAAAAATGATGTCATTAGTTACACACACTTTTGCTACCCCAGAGACACTTTGTTACATCGTACCCGACTGTCACATAATTTAAACAGACAAGTCTATCAATTATGTATGACCGGTCCAGTAAAAATAGTCGGCGTGTTGCAGCAGAAATGCATGAACACAATGAGATCCATCTACTAAACTCCATGTCATACACCTGTCTTTCATACATCTTAAACTTTAAGGTATTTATTAATCAATCAATCCTAGTTTTTCACATGAAATCATACAAGGTACAATTCCAATGAAATTTAGGTGTGTAGTGTGTATGATTCATCATGAAGCCGAGAGTGGCCGGCTTCGGCTCAGCACGCAGGCAACGGGTCAGCCGGTTGAACAGTGCCAGCACTCCAGGATCCAGCCAAGTCTCGCCAAAAGGAGACCACAGCTCCTGACATCCCGCTGGAAACCGACGCAGGCGCCGAGGCCACCCAGCTAGCCGCTCGATGCCCGCACACTGGCTAGCACGATGCTCAGCAGCAAAGTTTAAAGGAGTATGTTTTGTTTGTGCCAACCATCTAAACTCCTCTCTCCTTTAGATTCTTTAGTCAGCACAATTGGAAGTCCCATGCTTTAGGACGTTTAAAAAAATGCTACAAAACACTTTAATTAACCAGTTAAATGTCCTCAACATTACATCTCCTCTTCCTCCCTCATTTAATGATCCAGGGTCTATGAATACGATGAAGTCCATTCTTAGCCCACGAGCAGTGGAGCTTTCAAGTTTCCACATCACAATTGTGTAACCGCTGCACACCGTGGACCATCATCGGCTTCAACTAGTTAATGTCCTGCCGGGAAGTCCGAGAGTTAAACTGAGATTTCAGGTGAGCACAGAGAAACAGAGTGTGAAAACTCTGCACATACATCATTCTGCAAAGTGAAGATCAAACATCCACGTCAAGTAACAATGAGCAAAACATATCTTTGAGTGAAAGAAACTACTAGAAAACTACCAACCAAGAACAACTCAATCTGCTACAACAACAGCTAGCCTTAGTAGCCAATATATATTTTACATAGCCTCAAGTTCAAAATGAGGGGTGCAGCAACTAACCAATTTCACTTTTAAAACGTCACGGTTTAAATCGCAAAGGCTCCGCTACATTGAGGGTTAACTGACTGCAAGTTATGTGTGGCAGTCTGTGCAGTTCTTATTAAACCTCCTTGACAACATAAATGGTTGCGTGTGCGCACACATGGCACATCAGACGCCGGTCCAGTCAGTGACAGTGGCGTGCACACACACACAGACACACACACAGAGTTGAAAAATGTAATTTTAGCTGATCATACACAAAGATGCACATACATTATTCACACCAGGAAATGTGCTACAATTGAAGATCGTCTCAGCAGCAGTCTATGACACAGTGTCTCCCTACTGTTTGAGGAATCAGAACCCGCGACCTTGAAGCCAAGAGCTCATCCTCCAACATTTGAGTTGTTGAAGTCTGAAAGTCTTGTCCACACTGTCTAAGGTTTCACCATGCTGTAGCCTTTCTGACTCTAAGCCAGCACTGCTAATGTCTTTAAAACCTGGACAGACGTGATTCAGTTTATCCCAAGATGGCAACAGCTGCCTACAAACTACACTTTAGGGATTACTGTTTGCTATTTTCAACACAATGTGTCGTTAGTGTTGTGAAAGTACTTGTTTTGGTACTAATTAGCACTGATATGCACTTCGCAAAATCCACACATCCAAGAGAAATATAACAATTAAACTATTTGCGTCAGTAGTAAATGTTGACACTGGACAGTGCAGTTCCAGTTACAAAGTCACAAAGTTCCCTGCCACCCTAACTTGTAATGGAGACAGACAGATCTGTTCACTGCTTTTAAAATGCACCCTACTGAGACAGCAAAGTGAATTTGCATTAATGAATGTCTTCATTAAACCTCTTCTCTAAAAAGATGGTGGATGGATGCGCTGGGCTTTAGGGCTGGTTGTATTTTTTGTCAGACATCTGGTTCACAAACAGAACATTTTCATCTTGGCAGCGACGGTAAATATGAACACCTGCAGCCAAAATGCTAGCACAATTTTGCCACAGCAGCTTGTTAATCAATCCACAGCATTCTTCATGCTGGTTTGGCAAGTAACCACTTGTGATGTGGAGGTAGAGTTTTATACCAAAGCAATCAATAGAGTGGTTTTCCAGCACAGACTAATATGCTGTCAAGCTCTAATAATTTACGGAGTTAGCTGTATTTCCACAGTCAACTGAAGAGCGGACAGAGTAGTTACAGAATATATGGCTAGCCTAATATGTAGCTTTCACTGGCAGGATTGCTGCAATATGCCAAAGGTGCACAGCAAATTCCATAAACATACAGTATGGTCATTAATCTTTGAGATTTTGGCATGTTTTTAACAGTGAAACTAAGGCTACTTACAAACCTCACATAACTTCTTCTCCTTACAATAGATAGAAAAATGGTAAAATACGTGAATTTTGGGGTCTTTAATCCTCTGTGACTTCTGTAGAGGTCCAGAAAAGCATGTAAAGCACCTTTTCATGGGAAGGAAGCACATTCTTTACCAATTATCAGGCATGCATGCTGTTTCACAGAGCAGCCAAGATGTACAACAAGTGATAAAATTACAGTGAAGCTGTCAGCATCAATCGGTCCTCTGCCATTAGCCATTGTAGGCGTACACGTGTAAGTGAGCGTCTTCTGGCACGACTTATACAGTAAGGGAACTGTCCTGATCCCTAATTGTCTTCTTCGCTATCCTTTTATACTGTATCTAATGTCTTCTCTCTTCTAAATGTAAACTCATTCAAACGTTGCATGTGATATAAAAGGCCAAACATATACCTCCAAATGTTTATAAACTGAGATGGGTGCTAGAGACAATACCAATATTAGATAGAGTAGGATGTACTACTACTACAGGATTAACTAAATAAGCAGTAATGTACCTGTGATGGCTATTAGTGGCCACAGTAAAATTAAGACAACTTTGAGCTCATCCTGTTAGAAATGAATCCATTATTCAAGTGCAGTTTGAAAGATTATACCACTGCAGCCTCTCCCCTTAGCTCTGCTGTGATGGCACCTTGACTTGTACATACAAATGTAAAACAAGGTAGCAAAAATACACCATCACCCACAATAACATACGTAGTCTCCATCTGGGCTAATCAGCGGCAAACATAGTGTCTTCATTTGGCCTCCCAAAACTGCAGTGCCAAAGACAATATTTCTGTGGCCAACGTTGGGATCAGGGTAGGAAAATGGCTGTTAAAAGAGTGACATAAAAGGAGAAAATAGTTGGTGACTCCCCTGCTCAGAGAAATCATATCATCCATACTGATCTGTTTTCTGTTCATGGTCTGTAACAGACTTTCAATATTAACATGGCATAGCTTGTCATTTTGTGTAGGATTTTAAAAATAAAACTTCACACCTAAACCTGCTGCATGTTGAAGTCATCCTAAAAATCACTTGAACTTCTAGGATGCCCAGTCTCCTTTACTAGTCTTCTATACAGTGGTTATCAATTATAATCTTGTAGCCTACAGTATATTGAGCCAAATGACGATGATATGATTTCATGTTGAGATATTTCCAGAGTACAAAAACTGAGTCTGTTGGCAAAAAACATTCTCCTAT
This sequence comes from Etheostoma spectabile, assembly GCF_008692095.1. Taxonomy (NCBI): domain Eukaryota; kingdom Metazoa; phylum Chordata; class Actinopteri; order Perciformes; family Percidae; genus Etheostoma; species Etheostoma spectabile. The sequence continues at coordinate 4,283,155 of NC_045748.1, read as the reverse complement.
CTAAAACAGATGTGGCAAACTTCAGATGCTTGGCATCAGTTCCCATACATCAAGGAGCGAGTGTAGAGTTTCTTTGCAGAGCTGCCATTATACTCAACCATCGTTCATCTACCATGCAGGGAGTTTTTTGTGGAACAAGCAGAGCTTGCACTGACAGACATTTTAGCTGGGCAAGGAGCATGCATGGACATTTTCTCTCTTCTTTCTCTCTTTTCAACAAATATTACACTTTTACTATCATCCTCACACTATCGCTGCCCGTATTGGTCAGTTGATCTCAAAAGAAGCCACAGCACCAACCCACAAGGTTAAGCCCTACTTACGTGGCTTGGCCTTGCAGCTTTTATGTGTTTAAACTGTAGCAAATGTAGAGAATCATAGCAGAATAAGAAATGAACAAGCCAAGTCGGGATTAAACAACTTACAACTCTTTCTCGCAGAAGACCTCCTCAAATGCACTGAACAACTGAGCGGAGCTTCTGGTAAGCATGAGTGGGGATACAGTGCACCACCAGCAGCACAGAGGAGACGAAATACCCCAATCTAGGCCCCTCAGAGTTGGTTTAATATCAAGAGCTGGCTCTTTCTGTTCTCTCGGACGGACACACACACACACACACACACAAAGAACAGTATGGCCTCAGACCTGGCAAGCAGCATGCAAGTTCTTGGAGCAGCTTTCTCTCTAATTTAAAGTTGATTGCCGTGGGCCCTCTGTGTGTGACTAGTGAAATATGAGTGTGGAGAAGAGAGTATGGAGGCTTGGACTGAGTTTAGCCCTGTGTGCATGTGATTATGGGTAGTGTGTACGCACACAAGTATTGGATCGTCTGTGTGTGTGCCTATGCATACTGTATGTGCGTGCATGAGTCTGTGTGAAGGTCTAAGTGGAGCCTCTGCATACTTGTATGTGTATGTGTGTGCGTATGTGGTTTTTGGCCTGAGCTTGTGCAGGGTTTGGACTGCCAGTGAGAGCTGTCTGCAGGGATTTAGGCGAAGCAGAAGGCAAGCTGAATAACAGAACCTTTCTCTAACTAGAATGAGGTGTTCGGAGGTGAGTTTGACTGAATTGAGCTGTACTCAAAAATGAAATAAAGAATAGACTTAGTGACTTTGTAGGTCTGTGTTTAGCAATCAAAGCAAAAAGAGCAAGTTTGGACTTATGATGGATGTGACAAATGTAAGGAATCTGATGGAACAATGGGGCAGACGTAGGTCTGATTCCTGTCTCCGATTGATTATTTCTCTCTGAGCACTCGTGATATAAATGTGTGATTACTTGAGAGCAACTCTTAAAAATGACTCCCACACTTGACTGGAACGCCAGAAAAACTCTTGATAAATGTGTTATAGCAAATAACATTTGTTTTTTCCTCATATGTTTGCTCTCTACAGTCATTTTACATTTAGTGCAAATCTTAGAATTCAAGCATGAGCCTTCCCCTTGACTAGATTAGTTAGTATGACCATTCAAAGCCAAACTTAGGCTACATTTAGTTAGCATTTATGTTGCCTTATAGCCAGAGTGCAAATGCTTTGGAACTTTCAGGATTTTACTTTTTATTACAAAGCCACCTTGCATGTTTATTTTTCTTACATCTTTAAAGGCTCCAAAAGGCGAGAAAATGTGTTGTCAGCCTAAATTTGAATTAAGGGATTTAAACATTCTCAGAAATCTGAGAACCTTTAATTCCCCTTTCTTTTTGGATATCCCTGTACCCCCTGAGTCCAAAGAGCACGTTTTAAATAATCTTTTTACTTTACACACAAAGTGTAAAAAAAGTGTAAGAAAAAAGAAAAAACATTCCAGGCTAACTTCCCAGAGGCAAACATCAAGGCAACTGGTGTCTCTCTTGTTTTGTTTTTACTCTGTGTTCATTTACTTTCGCAGTGGTAAAGTGGCCAAGAGAGTGAAATAGATGATGTTCTGCTACACAGGCTTCAAAGCCAGTCTTCTATAATGTACTGTGACTTTGACAAACTAAGAGATTAAACTGAAGAAGCATTTTCCTTCTCGGGCCACCCATTCTGTGAAGCGAAATCCATTAACAGCAAACGGTGTTGGAATTGACCGAGATACTGGAGGGTAGGGCTGCACGATTATGGCCAAAATGATAATCACGATTATTTTGGTCAAAATTTTGATCGCGATTATTCTCACGATTATTTGTTGATTTTAACCAAAACAAATTTTATCATCACATAGGCTGTTTATAACTGGAGAGGGGGGGGGGTGATGGACGCTACTCACAGAGAGACGGCTGATCATTATGAACGGGTCCAGCACGGGTCGAACGGCGGATACACACGTCGTGTGTATTAAACGTCTGTATCTTCACTGTGCTGCATTTTTATGAACTATAATATTCTGGCCATGGGTCACATCTCTGGCCCAGGTCCTGGTCCAGGTCCAGGTCCAGCAGCTCCGTCTCACGCTGTTACTCTATCAACTAAAGTTAGCTGCATTCAGTAACTTCTTCTGTGTTCTTCGCCGTGGCGGCCGCGATAGCAGAGTTACCACGGAAACACCGGTACAAATACAGGTTTGCCCCTCATACTTTACAATACAGCTGTGTTGATAAAAATAAATAAAACTGTGGACAAATGTCAGAAGTGTGGACCGCCGCTGCTGTGTGGCGGGGCGCGGAGAGGAAGACGAGAGAGAGCAGAGATTCAACACAGGCACGGCTTTACAGACGAAATGGGTCATGTAACGCAAAATGAAACCATATCCATATAAACAACATTGCAGCGGATGCGAAGACATTAGCACTGGTGCGTCCTAGAGGAGCTAACAGTTTACAGACGCTACTAGCACTGCTCACCGCTGTTGTCTGAAAAACACACGTGACTAAATGTTGCGTTTACTGGTAAACTGGTAAACCTTGAGACCGACGTATAACCGACTGCTATCTGTTGAGTTTTCCTCCCAATACTCTGTCCTCTGGGACTGTCTCCATCTAGAGACTAAGCTGCACGGGGTGCAGTGAACTACTCTGGCTGGCTAATGATCAGACGGTAGTAGCGGTAGATTGGCTTTGCAAAAAACCCGGAGCGTTTTATGAAATTACGCATTATAAAAAATAATCGCTCGATCACGCAAATTTGATCGTGGGAAGTCAAAATCGTGATCGCGATTAAAATTCGATTAATTGTGCAGCCCTACTGGAGGGAGTGGCCAGGTGTTTGGCTCCACTCTCCACAGAGCACACATAGGAGCTCTGGCTAAGACCTAACAACAATTAGCCCATTTGTGTGCTTTGACTCAGATGAACATGGTCCAATTAGCTGAAGGGATTTTAAAAGAAAGCAATAAACAGTGATCAAACCGGGGGACCTGGGACATATTAACATCACAGGACTGGCTGAAGCAGTTATGTCTCTGTTTTACTGCCACATGGGAGTGCAGGAGGAAAACTGGCTCCACTTGGTCAACAGGCATCCAACAAACCATAGTCTACGAGTGTGAACTCTTCCCTTTCATCTCTCAAGCAACAGGGACAGGCCACTCGCCAGAGCCTGCAAAAGTCAAAATTGGTCAATGCAGTCACTTGCGGATGGGCCAATCCCTGTCAACTAGCCAAATGTGATAGGGACAGACAAAATTTCCTGAAATAAAATGTTGATTATTTTGAGTATATGCAGTATGAATGAGAAAAACAAAACTGAATTTGCATTTAATTTAAAAATTGTTTTATATACAGTACGAATGGATGCAGCTTGATCAACCCATTCGTGATAATCCCACTTTAGCTTGGATTTCATACATCAGTACACTCATAGCCTAGCATCACAACCCCACTGGTTCATATCAAATGTTTCCTATTAAATGAAAACAAAAACAACTCACCACACAAAAAACAAGCAGATGACGACTCAAAACAGAAATACAGTACAAGTTTCAACGCAGGGATGACAATCTCATTGTGTGCCCTCCACAACATAACATGTTTTCCTGTATCATCTCTTTGAAGCATCACAGAGCGGCTATGATAAACTATCTATAACTATCTATACACTGACGTCACATCACAGGATTTGCGGGCAAGGTTCAAGTTCTGCCACCGATACACAACGTTACAGAGTGATGCAAGAGCAGTGCAAAGATCCCGCATTTAAATCTCCCTCCTCAAAAACTTCAGCATGACTTTCTCAGTGGCTTTAAACCTATAGACAAGCGGCATCTCCCTTTTTAACACTGACTTTGACCCCCATTATGCTTAAAACAGGGAGACATTTCAGAAAGGGAAACAAATTGGGATAATTTGGAGGAAAAGTGCTCACAGCCTAGTCCCTCTGTCTCCTTCTACCACCTACCCCTCTCCTACTGCTGAGACGCCCCCGGGCTTCTTCTTTCTGCTTGGTCTGTTTGCATTCCTGTCGAGCTATATTTAAAGGCTTGATCACTCCACTCCACTGGCTGGAGGAATGCACATCTGTAGCGAGACCCCGTCCCTCTGTCTCTGTCTGTCTGTCTGTATTTGTAATTGCGGACTCAGAGCATCAACCTTTAGAGCTGCCCCGGAACTAGAATTGTGTGTATATACATATACAAAAAGAAAGGAGCAGGATGAAGACTAATGTTGTTTATCCCATCAACAAGTGCTTTTGGATGACTCATGATTTATATACTGCCAAGTGTGTTTCTGTGCTGGTGTTTGAGAGCTAGAAGCAAAACAAGTCCATAAAAGCCAATGCAACAACATGCTTTCTGGTATTTTCCCTATAAAGAGACATAGTGTGCACATACATCAACATACAGCTCACAACGGCATCAAGTTGAAGGCGTTTCTTGTTATGCTAATTTGTAATAATACAAATTAATTTAATACATGTTATACTAAGCCAAAAGTCTTCACTAAGAGCTAATACTTTGCATGTATGCTGCTGTGTATTTCTTCCTACAACGTTCACCAACAAAAGGTCAGAATGCAATTTGAACCCAAAACACCGTTGAAGCGACAGTGAAGAAAGCAGCCCAGTTTATCTCAGAATGAACAGACATAAAACTGCAATACATTTTCAGTTTTGGGACACTGTGGGAGCCATACGTATAAGGCATATACTAAAAAACATATAACATTAATTTGACAAGTGCTCAGGGTGCCACACAAGCTAAAGGGGGACCAACATGCAAGCTAGTAGCATGACACATCCCCACTGTGGACAACATTGGAGAAGATATCCCCCTGTTCCCTCCTGTCCCGTAGCCTATTGTGAGGCGGATAAACTTATTGTGAGGCGGATAAACCCCCCTACCCCACCCCATCCCACCCCACCCCGCCACACACACACACACACACACACACACACACACACACACACACACACACACACACACACACACACACACACACACACACACACACACACACACACACACACACACACATACATACGCGCGCACGCGCGCGCCGCTTACTAGCCGCTAATTCATTCCTCCCCGGTTTGAACAGTTTGAAAACTAACCTTGGTAAATGTTCCCGAGTCAAACTGCCATTATTATGTTGTCGCCTTCCATAGTTGGGACTTTGTCGAGTGGTTCTTCGGCTCCCCCGGACAGACTAGCGGGGCACGAGAGCAACAAAGTATGACGGACCAGGGAGGGAAGGGGGAGGAGGCCAGACAAGTCGGCCGCCGCCTTGTTGGAGGAGCCGGCTGTCAATCATCCTGTTTAGTGGGCGGGTCCTAATTGTGAAGGGATTATGGAGGCTGAGCTATCAACGCTGATCCCAGGTCTGAGGTCTAAGGAATGTTGCGTAGGAAAAACAGACACAGGTCGTGCAGCAGGATTACGATGGTTTACAGTTGCATCACTTTTCACGTGAAACGTTTTAGCAAACAGGCATTGCAGGGTGGTATCAGTTGGTAGTTTTACAAACTGCAAACTGAATGCAAAATTTACAAGAAAAACCTTTTAGTCAATGCCGTTTTAGTTTATGGTGAAATTATACAAAATGATCAAACTATGGTTTACCTAGAAAAGCAAGTGATTTGACAATGAATTGACCATTACTTTTATATTTTGCCTTTGTGATTTCTAATTAAATTAATCATGTTTTTTTTATTAATTTAATCGTGTTTATATTGAATCAAGGACATTTTTAAATAATCCAAAAGACACTTTTTTGTTTTCATGATGAGTTTTTGCCTTAGCTAAGGCGAGTAGAGGAAAACACTGGTAAGAGATTAAAAAAATGTTTATGTATTATTTATGTACTGCTGACTAAAGAAACACATTCATGACAGCCTTCTACTGGTAAGGACGAGTAGCACATGAGGGACATGTTGTGTAAAGCTCATTACAATCAAACACATTGTGGTACACTGTCTAGTAGCTTACTATTTTCACAACAAGCTTATTTTCTGTGTTTTGTTAATCCTACTTCATGAGACAGGACCCTGATTTATTTGTTTATTATGTAACTCACCTGTTATGTGATGATGCCTACAGAAACACATTAACCCCATTAATGGCTCCAGTGCTCCATGCTTCAGCAGGCAATAAACTGGATGACGGTAACATCTCATTATCCAAAGCATTGACCTTCAATCCTCGCTTGTAGATAGATAGATAGATAGATAGATAGATAGATAGATAGATAGATAGATAGATAGATAGATAGATAGATAGACATATACATTTTAGGCATGCAGTAGCTTAGACACAGTGGTGTCATATTGATTTGAATTATATTGTCCAGGTGTGCCTGATAAACTAAGCCTAAACTAAACTAAGACTATACTGTCTTTAGTCTTGCATGATTATTGCGCATTTCACACAGATGTCATTCAAAATGTTACTGTTTGAAATAGGTTCAGCAACATGTGCTACTTGTGGTTTTTATATCATATAGTGTACCAAATATAGATATATAGACAGATAGATGGCTTTAACCCTTTTGTGTTGTATTACACAACCAATGTTTACTTTAGCAAAATTACCAATGATATGTATAGTATTTTTATTCATGGTTATGGTTTGCCATTTACCCCTGTGAAATCACATTTATGATCCTTTTTTTGTGAGAAAACAAGGAAACTGAAAACCAGATTTTTGATCATTGTTGGTGCTTATTTCCTATTTGAGAATAGCAGGTGCAGATATACAGCATAGTTTCATAGCATCTATGTTTAAATACACTCAGGTCCAATAGACCCGAACACCTCATATGTAACAGTTATATGTGTGTGTGTATGTGTGTGTGTGTGTGTGTGTGGGGGGGGGGGGGGGGGGGGGGGGGGGGGGCATAGAAAATAATAAGTTGTTTTCTATGAAAATGAGCCAAGGCCAATAACTTTGAGTTAGAAGAAATAATAAATGTGTGCAGAGTGTGGGGTGCAAAAGGTGAGTTAGCTAGCTTAAAAGTCCAATTGGTCAGTAGAAGTACAACATGATGGCCATAATGAAACAAGAAAAAAATCTATGCAATAGTTTGTTTTAGGTGTGTTTTAAAATGTACAATTGACAACACATATGACTCTACAATATGTTTGAAAGAAAAAAAAAACAGCAGAGAACAGTCAAAGCTGCTCTGTTTTGGCTGTTTTGTTGTGAAGTCACTTTGACCTTTGCCCTGGACAGACTGGACACCAACGATTTGACTGAAAGCTGTGGCAGTTGGTGTGCAGCCCACTCATCAGGCAAACAACACTGACATCAATTAATCCATTGAAAAAGGGGGGTTTCCACATCGAGCAAATCCAGAGCCGAGCCGGTTGCTGAACCTGACCTTTCAGCTGCAGCTTGGGACGTACAGTTAGTCTCGTTAGGGACGGTGAATAGCAACCTGGCCTTAAAGATTAGGTTTTTTTTTGCTGTCTTCCTGCATGTTGACTTTTCATGTGAATCTATTTACATATTTGTATTGTTGTATATAATCTTAAAAATTGTCCTATTTGTGTTATAATACCTGTGCAATTTACAATAGTAAAATGTTCAGTATAACCCATTAACAAGCAGTACTTTTGTAAAGCTCCACGTGCTGCATGTTTAGGCTGTCAGATTGGTGTCAATTATAATCTTGTGTACACTATGAGGCTGTAGAGTGTGTTGGTGCACCTGCTCCTTGTTTTCTGACTGCCTCTCCATTTGCATGGTTCTTTTCTTCCAGTCGGTCCTTTTGTCAGGCGTCTATCTGCCCGGCCATCTGTCAGAGCCAATGTACCTGTCATTCTGATCCCATCTGCCTGTCTTTTACCTCACCTGTCTTTATCTGTGCTTCCTCCGTCAGAGCTGTCAGAATTTTTTTGCATATCATTTAGCTATCTCTATTTACATTGCATTTACATCTAACTTCTACATCTCTTATCTTCCACCAAATCCTAAACTGACTAGTTGGTGTAGTGCCCCTTCTTGGAACCCACAATGTTGTACCTGAAAGACAGAGTGACCATTGAGAAAAATAAAACTTACATGCACAACTCTTTGTATGTTCATTATGTTTTTTAAATTGAAATTGACTGTTCATTATGTGTACTTATTGTGTTCAAGCTTCCTTGTTAACCAACACAACCACCCATGAAAATTCAGTCTTTGAGCCCCGTCAACCACCTGTTGCATTGTGTGATAAAGTGTTGCTTCCCCCTGCTGGGACTTCTCACTCATGACACAGTGGAGTCAAAACTGAAGGGCAGGCATCCACTTTGTGTAAATGTAAATAGACTATTTATATAGCGCTTTTTTAGTCTTAACGAGTACTCAAAGTGATTTTACATAGTACAGGAACCATTCACAACCATTCATACGCTGTGGCCGAGGCTGCCGTACAAGGTGCCACCTGCTCAGATAAACATTCACGCACATTTAATTAATATCATTTATAATTTATACGGTTCATTGATCCCCAGTGGGGAAATTACGATTTACACTCTGTTTGTTAGTAATCACTACACACAGGCCTGAAATACACACACATGCTCAAGACCTAATCATGCACAAATGGAGAGATGTCAGAGTGAGCGGGCTGCCAGCTGGACCAGCGCCCTGATCAGTTGAGGGGGGTACGGTGCCTTGCTCAAGGGTACCTTTAAGTGCCCAGGGGGTTAAGTGGCATCTTTCCAGCTACCGATCCACACTCCAATGGTGCAGCATGGGGGACAACTCAGGGTTTAGTGTCTTGCACGGTAGTGCAGGGCCAGGGATCCACCAACCTTCCGATTGCCAGGTGATCCCTCTACCCCTGAGCCACAGCCGCCCCATTAATCAGTACACGCACACCAGAAACCTCAGGACAACTCTTGGTTTTCGTCTAAATTCGTTTCTGTGTTTCTCGCACCCTCTATATGCCACCTCAAAAAAATCCTTCATGTGTCCACATGAACTGTGTGTTGTCTTGCATTATGATATGTTGTTATGTCTTGTACTTTATCTTGCTACAATGCTGATTCTGATTCTGTTTCTGATGCATCTGAAGTGAAGTGTGCGCATGCGCTGAAAAGTGCAAGCTGCCTGTTGCAGTGCTCCGTCTCTGTCTTCTTACTACTGGTGCTACTGTGATACAGAGTTTCCCTTCGGGGATCAATAAAGTATTTCTGATTCCGATTCTGATTCTGATTCTGATTAAATTCAGAACACGTTTTTAAAGTTTAATAAGATCATGCCACTCAAACGTATCTAAAAGGTATGTGTATTATTTTGTCCCTGTGTGGGCATATTTAAGGTGAAGGTTTTGTTTGTTACTTGAATCTACAAATAGGACATTTAATTATCTTTTTATCTGAATTTGAAGTACTATACTAATGAACTAGCATCCCTAACTATTTGAATGGATAAGTCTTACTTCATCGGGATAAAATGTAATGGATGCTGTTGCCTGGTCCCGGGACACCATCCATTTAAACTTATTATGCACTTATTCCTTAGTCAGTGTTTTAATAAAAATCTGTTGACAGGTTGCTGATCCTGCCAAGTAACGGACAAACAACTATTCATACCCACATGCAATGCCCACAGCAATACTGAAAACTGAGAGCTGAGAGTGTGGAAAATGTCAGGAAATTCAAAAACCACTGAACAAGAAAAGTAGTGTGACTTTGACCGATAAAAGTGGGTGTGAGGACATTCACCTCATATGGTCCATGCTAAATTATAGGGCATTATTCTGCTACATTTATTAGAGTCATATGACTGTAAAGTTGCTTACAGTAACAAACCCACAAAGGATTTTCCCTCAACTCTGCAGCTCCACAGAGCGTTTTATCCTCTTTTGGCTCTTTGTTTGGTTTCTTTCAGTCTCACTGCTCTCATCAACTACATTTCCAGCTGCAGCAGAAGCTGTTTTTTTTTAGCAAAAAGCTCCAATAAACCAAATATACACACTGCCTGTCAAGCACCAAACAGCAGACTAACAAACTTCACTATGTAAAGAAAGTGGAATATCAAAGGTAAAAAGCCAAATATATTTGTCTGTCTTTATTATATATTTTTGACCATTTCCTGTTTTTATTTGATAGCGACAGTAGAGTGTTGATGGGAAACAAGTGAAAGACAGAGTGCACCCCAGACATGACTTTACTAGCTGCGGCAGCAACGCTGGTAGGCTACTGTTTTCACCTTGTGATTATGTGTGTGTGTGTGTGTGTGTGTGTCATTATGACAGCTGTAATGGGAACTACCACAGATGTGGTTTTGAGTACTTTGCCAGGTGTTTGTATGTCTGCGGCCAGATTTTGTCACCGTAACACTGTCACAACAGTGCAAGATGCAGTCACCAAACTTTACAGGTGTGTAGTTACGGTCAAAATAAAGGCCAAGTTCAAAGATGAGTGTGTTGTGAGCAAGTGTGCAGGAAATAGTTGTAGCAAGTAAGGGGCCACAGTGTAGCCTCACAATTTCACAAGGAAATAATATGTCAGGGCTGCCTGTCTGTCAGCTCATTGTGGACGTCTTCTGCCCTCTAGTGGCCCAAACAATTAATTATTTGGCAGACAATTGACTAGTGTTTTTGCGTTAAAATTATGGAGTGTAGTTCTCTCATCGGCAGGCATACAAATCAGCATGTATTAAAATCTGACATATGTCAGAATTAGCAGAACGTGACATAATAAATTGCATGTCCTCATTTATAAAGATTTATTAGAATCTGACATATTGATACATTGCTGTTAGCCATTGCTCTGTTAAAAAGCTGAGGGAGAAGCATCCACAAGAATCTGCCTTCCTGTCTGTCAGCCACATTTATAAATTGAGGACACAATTTATTAATTCCACTCAGTTCAACTCTCTGACATTTGTGCATTTATTCAGTGCTATCAGAATAGCTGCAGCCTTTATGACATGATAACAAATGTTCCATACAGGATGTTGATGTAGCTCGAAGCGGTCTAATGGGATTCTGCTGTGTTTCATAGTTTGTACAGTGACTCACCGCCTGCCAACAAGAGTAACCAGCTAAATTTGAGTCACATCTCCACAAAAGTGCTGTGTTCACCCTTGTAAAGAGTCCGACAAAATGTGCATTCACATATAGACGCATCACATTAGCAGGCCACATAACACATGAATGCAAACACACAAAGTGTGCACACACACACACACACACAACGCGTGGCTCTGTCTTTGTGGAGACCCGTCATGGCTCCTTACCCTAACCATCACAGCTAAATGGCTAACCTCAACCCTTACCCTCACCTTAACCATAACCTACACACAAGACACTCCCAGTTTCTGTCTCTCTCACACACACACACACACACAAACACACACACAGTCTCTCTCTGTTTCTGACACACACTCTCTCTCAGTTTCTGACTCTCTCTCTGTTTCTCTCACATACACACACCAAAGCCGCTGATGGTTGTTAAATCCCTGCAGGACGCCATTGGCAGGCAGTTGGTGGGTGTGGTCTTCACTGATTTGTTTAACACACCAGAGTTTAAAAAAAGATAAGCCACGTCCGTTTACTGACGACACCCTCCGTCTCTCTCTCCTCTTCATTCGCAACATTTCTCTCAGTCTGGCTCTGGCACTGTTGCTCCGGCATTCACTAGGTAAAGGTAAGAAGTTGTAATGTTTCTATGTTTGTGGTCATTTCTGTAGCTGTCATTGTGCACTGTCTGGCTCTGTACTTTTACTTTTTCCAGTAATCATCTTCAATGTCTCCCCTTTTTTTTGGGTTTTACTGCTTTCACCATGGACCTAAACACCATCAGTTTCAACACTGTAGGACTGGCAAGTGGTTCAGTACACTCAAAGTGTAAACTTTATCTGAAGCCTTTTTTGTGGAGATCCATCTTTCACCAGTTTTCCCCTTGTGGCGAGCCCAGCCTAGATAGAAGATGTATCTCCCGTTAGCCGTGGTGATATGTCTGTCAACTGTCCAGCTGTGTTTGGGAGATGAGCCAGTGAAGGAAGTCGTGACAAAAAGTAAGTACTGATATGGATGAGAAATATAAGCGTGGAAATGTGGAGTTACAGGGAGGCAAGAGAGAGAAAAACCAATATTATAGGACAGAATAAACTGAGCTACTCTGTTTCTGAGTCATTTCTTTGGGAGATCAGACTTTGTAGGTTGATATCAATTTCTGAAAAGTGGTAACAGATTTGATAAAACGAGTAAACAACAAGAAACAAATGGTTATTTTTTTCCTAAAACACATTTGAAGATAGAAATGATATGTCTCTTTAAAGCTCAACAAATTCTAGCTACAACTACTTCCATTGCCCTGGTATCATTACCCAGCAGGTTACACTACATATTATTTACATATTAATTGCAGTTACTATATTTTCTTGTTGTGATCCAGATGAGAGAAAAGGGCTTTTGACACTTTTGTCTTTTCGTGCTTATTTTGTGTACATGTACGACAAATTGGTATGAAATAGTCATTCCCTGATTTATCTCCTAAATTCTGGTGAGTGCCCCAATAAATTAATCTGTGGCTAAAGGAAAATCTAATCTAAGTCTAGTAAAACCAAGTGAAGTATGAAATGTGAAAAATGGCAACATAACCAAGTTTCCTTGTAATATTTAACATACCATGCAATGTGTGTTGTGCTAATGTGGACAGTGAGAAAAGAGTGAATACTATTACAACAGAACAACTTTGTACTGTGTAGACACTCCTCTGCATGAGGACTTGAATAGGAACAAAACAGGCTGATAGAAAAGGACAATGCAACAATGACAGCAGCATGGGCATCTGAGTCAGAATCATGACTAATGCCAAAACAAAATAATTATAGAATGAACTTTGTGTGCCCACATGCCATTTCAATACTATGAAATGACACATAAACAATTTCTATAATACAAACCATATGATAAAACATAGAAATACTGTAATTAGTCTGTTTACACTCTATTTAAATAAAAGACAGAAGATATAAACATCATATCAATAAAATTAGGTAACAACTCAAGGTAATTAAGGAAGCCAGCTGGTTTATTTCTGAAAGCTGGTACACTCCCATCTGACCACTGAAACAAACAGGGAAAGTGGGCCCATGTGTAATATTGTGCCTAGACTAGACAGTTTCAAATTAAGCAATAAAATGATTCAACTTAAAATTAGTTCAAACAACTAAAAGACATAACACAGTGTCTGCCTGTATGACATAATGGAAACAGAAATAGGGCACTGGTGAACTCAGTGTGTAGACAGTGACTGTGTACTGCTGTCTGGTTGGGTACAGTTAGTCAGAAGGTCTGGCTTTGCCAGCAGTCAGGGAAACATGTCATTGGCCGAATGGAATTTGGTTTGGGAGTGTTTGGAAATGAAAAATAATCCATCGGTAATTCATCAAATTTGTCTGTGGCTTCTGTAAATTGAATGGTTTCTACTGTACTTATATGCACTAATACACCAACTCCAATGGTAAAATCAGTGTCAGGATTCTGTCTATTTCCTTTTGGGGTTTTTATGCTCCTTCATTCTGAAAAATTGCTGTTAAAGTCCAGAACACCAAAACCCTGGATTCAGTTTTACTGTGAACTCTGCCAAAACTGCTTTACTACTCTGCCAAACCTCATGCAGGTCAAGAATAAAGCAGTGTTTCTCTAGGAGAGAGAATATGTACAGACACACACACACACACGTCACTGTCACTGTATAGTCACCAAGCTTGTTTGTACTTTCTCATGCTGTTAATCAGTGCCGTCATCCAAATTGCTTTGATTTTTCATTCAAGCGTATCTCCAGTAGTAACTCAACATTGGTTGAAATTCCTGTTTTTTCTACAAAATGATTGTTGCAGGTTCACACCCTGTTAAGCGATGAATAAGTAATGAATGAATGAATAGGTTCACCATGCATTGTAGCCCAAAAATACAATTCAAGTTAGGTGTGTTCAGAAGTGCAACAGACTACACCCAACATTGCAATCCAATGTTGGGTGTAGTATAAGACTTGAACTTTTCAACCTTCTGTAGTCCGTGCAATCATGGTTTCCACTCATAGCCTTGATGTGGGGTTATTTAAAAAAAAAGGCAAATTATATTTGATTAGAATACAACACATGTAGAGTCAACCATGATACTATGTGTAATTGATGTTACATGTACCTTGTGTCTGTGTTTAATTACATCATAGAGAAAATGGCTCTCCTGGGTGGCTGGTTTGACAGGCATCCAGAGTCAGCTGAGGTTCAGGAGGCAGCTCGACATGCTGTGGAGATGTTCAACACACACTCCAAGAGCAACAAGATGTTCAAACTGGTCTCCATCAACACCGCTCAGACTCAGGTTAGATCTCCCATGCAACACATCAGGTCACCATTCAATCCTTTCATAGCACGGCACCATCATATAGTGCTGTCCTCTGTCCACTCATCTGATTGCTACAGGTGACCAATGTGATCAACTTCAAGATTGACGCGGTCCTGGGAAAAACCAAGTGCCTGAAGGCTGAAAACCATGACTTGGAAAGCTGCAGTCTGGTGAAAAAGGTACATTTGTTTAAACGGCTGTGTTTCTATATATTTACATTATGTTCCACTCACTCATTCTGTTTCACAGTTTTAAAGCTAAGCAACACATTAAAGTGTATGCTTTTCTGTCTTATAAATCTTTTATGAAATAAAGACTGAAAATGACCTATTTATGGAAGCCCTGAGAGGCAAGTGACAAAAAGAAATAACTGCCGATCCGTTTTCTTAGTCTGATCTAAAGTGATTTCTCTCCTGGTTGTGCCAGAATGATGATAATAATAATAATCTTTACTAGAAAGAAATTCCACTTCACTCCATCCTCTTGTGGCCGAGTAGAGTATTACAACAATTATCCGGCCAAAAACTATATTTTACGTGCCAAAACATTTGGCATATGGTTAGGTTATGGAACTTAGGATGATTAACCTAGCAAAACTTATTTTTCACCTGTTCTTAGGTCCTTAACACAGGAGAGAAGACAATTTTGCAGAGACTTAGAAAATGCATCGTCAGAATTATTTTCTCTCATTTGCCACTCAAAGCTTCCATACATATTTCCCCAATTCATTCAAATGTTATATTTATTGTTGTTTCCTCTTTCACAGCGTTTGAACTGCCACTTTGTGGTAACTTTCAACCATCGCAAAAACAAACATGAGCTGGAGACACACAAGTGCAGGACACTTGTGGACAATGTTTAATTTGTTTTTTTTAGTTTAGCTCTATAGCTTTGCCTACATGATTGCATTTTGATACAATGTTGTCTTTTCTGAACCCAGTCTCAATAAAAGCTGTTTTGAAGTGAGGTTTGTTACCACAATGTGAAGACTTGTGGTTTGCACAGCTTCATATTCTTTATTCAAAGATAGAATTCATTTTTTTGCTTATGTGAGCAATTTATTAAAAAAGAAAAACAGAATGATAAAGGACATGGAATTCTACAGGAGTTTTTATTTAATTGCTGGGATTTTTTTTTACATACATAAAACAATATGATTACCCGCATTGCCACATAACGTAGATATCTTGTGAAAGCAGAGGCGTCTTCATTTTCCTTTCACATTTCTGAAAAAATTGATTTAAAAAAAAAATCAGTTTAACGAAGAACAAATAACACTTTAGTTGCATTGTGACTTCAAAGCATAACTATGTACCAGTAATTCAAATCTTTAAAAAGTCACACAGCCTAAAGATGCAGAGATGAAGTACCATTGCGCAACGTTTTGGTTTAAGTACTTTGAACGACGTTCATTCAAAACAAGCAGAGAAGTCTGAACGCATGCTAAAAACATGTCAGGAAAGACAACATTCTATTGTACTGCATCATTTAACATTTCTATACGTACTGCATTCATTTAACCAAATGAAATAAACAATGGAAACTTGTCCTTGTTAATGTTGTGTATAAATATGCTGGAATATTTCAGTGTCATGCCAAAAACAATAATTTTTTAAAGAAATGACGTTACTGCAAATTTACATTTTACAGTAACTTCACTGTAATCTTGTGACAATACGTCAACGTTGTATTGGCAGCTTGTTACAAGGCACCCCAGTGGCCAAAAAAACCCCATTCAAATGTTTTGCAGCATAAGAAACAAATTTAAAGAAGTAAAGTAAGATTACATTTTGCAAGTAAGTTATATTGTATACGTTAAAGTACCACGACGTATTGGGGCCAATCTTGGTAAAAACTAAATTGATTACGGGGGGGGAGGAGATCACATTTATTTATTTATGACTTAATGATGTCAGAGAAAATGGGATTCTTTTTCATGTAAGTTCATATATTTTTTTATTTTTCTGTTACATCTAACACATTTAACTCTGAGAATATCCAAGGTTTTTTTCCCTCAAAGTTACAACTTTAGTTTTGTTTCTACGAACATTAGCCCCCGACTCTATAATATATTTCTTTTACCTACAATTTTCCCTTGTGCGCTGTTGTAAGCTACAAAAGAGACATAGAAGGCATAATCAGGGTTGGCCTTACATGTATTTGACTCTCACATATAGTACATGTTTTCTCACTCATTTACACATTTAAGATTGTTAGGAATGTATTAGTCTATGTTGACAACGTTCCACGTCCGGGATTGTTCAGTTGCCGCCGGAAAGTTACCTTCTACTTTCTTTGTGTTGGAATTTTAAACCCCGGTCATTTGATGACGACTATGATTGACTGCTTCGCAGATCTCTGCAGAGTAAATCCAGAGTTTTCTGTTGCACGACTACTCCACTCTAATAAGTTCCTTCCCGAGGTTAATTTGCAGTGGTACAGTTGCTCCGTCCGATTGTTGGCACCACCCAAGATGATTGTGATTGGTTTAAAGAAATGCCAATAAACCAGAGCACGTTTTTCTCCCATCCCGGAATGTGGTGTGGACTAGCCAGACCCTCCTCTACAGCGCTGTGGAGGAAGGTCTGGGAGCGAGACTAGAACTCACCCAACCAACATCTGTGGATCTCCTTTACACAGTAAAGCAATGCCACGCTCTTTCCATTTCTAAAAAGCAAACTAGTTTGGGCTCCTTGGCGGGCGTTACAAGGAAACTCTATCCTTTAATAAAACAACCAATTGCCATTTAGTCTCATCGGGTCATTCATCATGTCAGAGGAAAATTAGACTCCGTACTGCTGGGTAATATGAGGCTGTCTGGTGGGCTGGCAAGTGTTTAAAAAGTATTTGCCACTAAACAGCCCAGGCACCACCGCTCACTACATTTCATTACAATAACAAGGTTTTCCACTTAGAAATACATTTTTTATGTCTGCGTCGTTTAGATCTAGATGTCTGGTGAATCATTTGCGACGCATTTCTCCAACACTCACACTCAACCTGGAATATTTGGTATCACTTTGGAATCAAAGTGTGGCTGCACAGTGTGAGTCAGTAAAGAGCGACACGGGCCTCTTAGTGAGGCCCTGGTCGTAAAGGTCAGCTGCTATCTCTGGGTCAAAGCAGATAAGAAAAGAAATTAACTTTACTGCATTCCTTGGTGAACATCAGAGGTCAGCAACAAGCAGTCAGTCAGCAAAGGCAAAGTCCACACGGGTCCAGGCAAACAAACAGGAGCAGAGGCTGGAGTGCTGAGGCTTCAGAGGCCCCACAGGTGATCTGTTAGGGGAGTAGGCGCTGGGTGGCTGTTATGTAAGAGACTAATAAGGTAATGAGGAGCAAATGTGTAGGTGGATGACGGTGGACAGCTGGTGGAAAGCGAGGGAATGACGGGTTTGAGTCGGGGACGAGAGAATGGCTGCATCTCATGGCGGCGAAGGCCGTCTCAAAGCTCTTATTTCTGCCCCGAGGACCAAGGAGCGAGCATCGAGGACGGATCATCAAGGAGCTATAGTCGACGTATTCATGTGACGCTTCAGAGGAAAGGACGTGTCGTCCCTCTACAACACATTTGCATACTGCCATCTCAAGTCCCATGATCTCGCTCCCGTGGCTCCTCAGTGGGAGGGACCAAGACGCGAGGAAGGGAGGCAAGTGGAGGACTCAAGGAGGCAATCTAGGTGTTATGAGACGCAGCGGATGTTGGAAGCAGCGGGGAGGGACACAGAGGTTCTGTCCTCATGACAGAAATAAGCACATCTTCTAATGTCAAGGGTATTTATTTATTTCAAGACTTATTTCCACTGTGGACCTTGATGACCAGGTAACATTTTCAAATTAAGCCATATTTACATTCAACATTTGTTTATATGTATAGAATATTTCACTGATTCTAATTAAGCTCTGAAAAAAAAAAATCATACTTCCCAAACAGAACGTATAAAAACAGAAGAAGTCATGCTGGTCCCACAACATATATTTATTAATAAAACACTAATTTACAGTTATTTACAGCAGTACCTTACAAACACATGTTGTAATTATTTTACAAAATTAAAATACAAATAAGGAAAAAACGAATGTGAATAAATGAGTACAAATGATATGAGTTTGTAAGATTTGCAATTGAGGCATGTGTTTTGTCAGCATGTCAACATGCTGTCGGTGGTGCTATTTGTAGCGTTCTCCACAGCTACTCCTTCATCCTTACAGTGATGCTAGAGTCGTCAGACGCTGGTCTCAATGTGAGGCGACATCTTAGAGGTCAGCATATGGGTCAGGAGACTGTGCTGCTGGTGGTACCTGACACACACACACACACACACACACACACGAGTGAGCTGCAAATTTACTGCCATAGAAGTGGTACTACAGGGTTTTTTGTTTCCAAGCACCAAGTCAGCTACAGTTAAGTTTCCATCCACTTTTCAATAGAATTATCTGAAGTGTGGTAAAATAACTTGTGCGAATAAAGTTGGTGTTGGTGTGTTTCCATCCGGCCTTTAAAGCAAATAAACACCTGTGCGTGAGGACGTTACATGCTGTCTTGCAATCAAATTGGAATATTAAATTCATTTTAGACATTTTAAGGCGTTTCCATTCATTTTCGCACAGAATCACACACCATTCAAGCAAACATTTGCGAACAAAGTTTTTCTAGACAAAATGGATCGCGCCGTCTACCAACACATGATCAATATTGCACAAGTTATAGTGCTTATGTGCCAGCTGATAGCGACATATCAATCTAAAATAAGAAAACGACGCTATCAACACATCGCTATGATGATGCAGATGCAACTTGCCTTTTATTTTACCTCCGGCACCGCTGCGAGACAACTCTTTTTTTGAGACATGTCTCGCTGTTTGAGCGCCTTCTATTTACTCCGGATGATGTCTCACAGCTTGTCCTAACCTTTGTCGGCCATTTCCCTCACAAGTTTATGATAAATTGAATCCAGAAAGTCTCTCGTCTCCTCGTTCGTCCACTTCCATCTGTCTTTTTTGACACCCGCCATGTGTGCAAACAGAGCGGAAATACTGGGTTTAAATTAACTTTTTTTGGCGGGTTGCAACCATATAATGACCTAAAACTTAATCGCAATTCATTATTTATTTGGCAAATAACGTTTCCATCAGCGTTTATCGCATAAGCTGAATATCGATTAAGAGAAAATCTAATGAGACCGAACGTATTTCCTTTGAGTCGACAGTGAGTTCATGAAATTCCATAGAATTATACTGTTTTCATAAGGCATTTTACATTCAATATCACTTATTTTGGATACAAACATATGGCTGGAAACATAGCTACTGCACATCTGACAGGTGTGTAGGAGGATGAAGTCATGCTAAGTGTGTCAAACTGTATGTGTCATTGGTTGTGCATGACGATGTTGTCGTTTCCTATTGTGAGTTTAACACCTGCAAGTCTATAACCAAACACTTTACTTCACCACCTTTTATTTACATAATGCACTGTAACATTTTCTTATGAAGAGGTCAACTGTTTTACAATCAATTCAAGATCATGACATCCTTTAAGGAAGAATATAAGTAAATTAGATCATGTACTGACTTGTTAATGACTCTCTGTATCTCTCTGTTCTCCTCCTCTCTGAGTTTCAGTAAGACCTGCTCCAGAATAGGAAGCTCCAAGTTCAGATACTGGGCTACCTGATAGGAGAGGAGAGGAGAGGACAGGACAGGAGAGGAGAGGAGAGGACAGAGAGGAGAGGAGAGGAGAGGAGAAAGGAAATCAAATCTGCAATAGGGCAATATTATGATTGTGGCAAATGCACTTAACTAAAATAGCAAACAAGACACTACCATATATACTCTCACAATCAAAAACACTAAACAAAATAATATTTATTCAGAGGGACATCTGTATTTGCAACGTAACTATTAACTTTCAAGTTGATTTCTACACCAGCTGTAATACATTAATTGATTCTAAACAACTATGAAATACTAAATCCTGGATATCATTTTTCTTTGACGCACACTAGATGTTAAATTAAAATGAAAGAGACCTTTATTTTCAGTTTCAAAGAATCTGGCAAGACATTTTTTAATGTATAAAGCCAAGTTCAGACTAAAGTTTTGCCTAATCGACACTAATGTGACTAGGCGAGAAGGTGTATCGTCTCTATAGCAATGATCATTTATTCTTACGTTCTCACTTCTGACTTTTAAGCTTTTTTGAAGCTGGATACATGGGCGATTTAAGACCTTCAAGCCGAACGCAGAGGGAGAGTAGGAGTGCGGTTGTAAAGTTTAACGTTGGTTGTCTCAAGAGAAGAAGTTGGTTGGCAGATTAGAACACAAATTGAAATGTAAGCAACTCATATTACTGAATGTTACAATATTGTGTCGAATTGGTCTTTATTACTGTGACTTATAACGTGTCAGGTTTAGTTCCATCAAAGTGTTAATAGTGTCAAAAAACGTTAGCTGATGTTGTTGTTGTTCAGTAGCTAGCTCAAAGATTTTCGGCTAATGAAATTACCGACTTAGCGGGGGGGTGCATTCTTACATTCCCATTGTGGGCCAAGAGGTCTGATCCTAGAATTGCCCCTGGCTGCATATGTCTTTTGTGTCATGTAGGCTAAATACAGTATGAATGTGGATAACGTTGGCGGTATTGAGATGCTTGCTACAGCTGCATTTCCAGTCATCGAAAACGCGTTTCACATTTTGGATTCACCCGCTGGGCGCTCCCTCTCTTCAGTCTCGCTTGACCATGTAATGTTAATGTGGTTTCAAGCGGTTGTTGAGGCTCCATCTAAAACGTCTAAAACCATTTCAACCAGCAGTTTGTAACACAAAATAACATGGCTTATGGAGCATTTTATTTCTATAGTGTATAGCTGACTTCACCAGCTGACTTCTCTATTGGCTTTTGAAAACAGGTGGCGTCCCTCACGTTCTAAAATCAGCCTCTGCGACTTGGAACAGTTGAGTTGCAGCTGAATCATCAGCGGCTTTGAGTCGAGCTGAGACGGACTGGTTTAGACCGCTGCAACTTTTCTCTGCAACGTTCTAAAACGGTTTTGTCTCTACGCGCATCTTTGGTAAGAACTGGGCTTTATGTCTCTTCAGTTGCACGTGTGAATACACTTTGTATTTATGTCCTAATGGAGTGAGTGACACCAACTCCCGACAAATATTCTCATTCCAGATGAAAGATTCTTCATCGTTAAACTCAAATCAAACTGCATCAACATACTACCCTGGCTCCGCCCTCCTTTGTACTTCAGCTCAATTTTTCAGTACTACGTCTTGGTTTGCGGGCTATTTGTGGGTTTTCTCCAGTCAAATTTTAACTGGTCCAACAAGCGAACATAGGGAGTGGCTGAGAACGATGACGCGGAGGCTGTGTGATAGTTTCAGTTGTAGTTCCGTAATGGCGGCGAAGAAAGACGCGAGCAAAGGTGTTGTGGCAACACTGCAGAATATCCAGAAGTTAGAGCCCGAGCAAGAACAATCTTTGCGAAATTCTGTTGGTGACCATGATGGTGTGGCCATCCTCCCCATAGGGTTCGGGAAAGGTTTGATTTTTTTCTCGCTCCGTTAGTGGTGAAGGATTTGGCCAAAGCTAACGTTAGTGATGCTAAGCCGATGTCCCAACCAAACGCTAATGATTGGTTATGGCAGATCCAGACTTGCTCTAGTTAGATCCAAAAGTCCTTCAAGGAAGTTAACACTTGTCAATGAAAAGTTGCCAGACTCTCTGTACAAATGAAATGTACGAGAGTCCGGTAGGACCAGGCTAGGGTTAGAACACTCACATCATTGCTGACTTCCTCTACGTCCATGTCGATCAAAAAGATCTTCATGATGTCATCAGAGGGTCCCTGTAGTATGCGCTCCCATAGTGGCTGGTCTTTGTTACTGAGCTTCCTCTTTTCTGGACAACACACACGCACAACAACAGTGAAGCATCTTAAATTCAGTCTTCCAGCGTCTGAATATTTTGAGTGTGTAACAAACCATACCTCCGCTCTGGTGAACACAGTACAGTGCAAACTCCTGGGGATCGTTCATTATCTAGAAGATGAACATACAAGACAAATATTCAAACATCTATCATAAATCCTTGTTCTGGTTGGCCAGTTTAGGTATATTGTTCTTTTTTTCTATTACGACAATTTAGGGGGCGCCAATAGAAGATGGCGCCCCTGTGTTTGGCTGGCCGTCTCCCTCTGCTGAGAGTGTTAATGTTTCTCCTGTATTTGCTGTCTGTTGTACGGAGCGTGTCACCGCTGCTGGTTTATGATCGCCTGACACTTCTTAATATTCGCGAATCTCTGGAAAAACTGCCAATTTGCGGCTTTGCTGGTCACTCAAAGAGGCTTCCGCCTTACCTGGAGTCTATACCGCCGTATCTATGGCGTCCTTCCTGCTGGTTACCTCGCACCAGTCGCCGCAGAAAACGCGGAAAGCGAGGGGGAGTCCTCATTAAACTGAAAATGTCTCTGGCTTCCTCCCTCCACGATCCCTGCCGTCCACCAGCCGGAGACTTCACAGACTATAGTGGCTACGATTTGCGGAGTTCCACGGAGTACAGATATCGGTGGCTCCGACCGGTTCTTTGGGACACCGGAGTGCTGCTTCCGTGCTGTCGGCCTGTGCGGATCTCCCAGCGGGGCTGTGTGCCGGGAAATCTCCGCTCGCTCAGTCGCTTCTCTCTCCAGGCTGACCGATGCTCAGTTCACACGGCCCTAATAAATGTCAGATCCCTTACAAATAAGACGTTTATTTTGAACGACTTTTTTACAACACATGATCTGGATTTCCTCCTGTTGACAGAGACCTGGTTGAAACCAGGTGAGAACAGCGCCTTTTCGGAGCTCCTCCCCCCCGGCTGTTCCTTCGTCATGTACCCCCGCGGCGCCTGGCTGCTATATTTAAGGACAGCTTCAATGCCGGACGATAACCGACAATAACTTCTCCAGCTTCGAACTGCAGCTTTTCTGACACCTTACCTGCCCTGTGCTGTTTGCCTTAGTTTATCGCCCACCCAGATCTAATAAGGACTTCCTTCAAGAGTTCTCAGAGTTTTTGTCTGAGTTTCTCCCAAAGTTTGATAAAGTGCTGATTTGTGGAGACTTTAATATTCATGTTTGTTGTGCAGCAAATCAACTGGCCAACGAATTCAAAGACCTTTTAGTCTCCTTTGATCTCACTCAATCTGTAAATGCACCAACACATGAGTATGGGCACACTCTTGACCTTGTCATCTCTCATGGGATTTCAGTTTCCCTCACAGAAATAGTCGACACTGCTATCTCGGATCACCTCCCTGTTGTTTTTGACTTTGCTGCCCCCCTACCTCCCAATAAGCCAGTCTCTCCAGCTTGCAGACGCCGAATTTTTACTCCATCAACGGCCGGGGAGTTTGCTGCTGCCTTCAGAAACTCTCAGCCGCCTGATGACTGTGGGCTGGTTTCTCCCCTTTGTCCAGACAGCCTACTCTCCACTTTCCATTCAACATGTTCTGCGATTCTGGACTCTGTTGCCCCTTTTCGGCAAAAAACTTCCAAAACTAAGTCAGATCCCTGGCTGAATGACCATACCCGTCTGCTCAGACAACAATGCAGACAGGCTGAACGGCGGTGGAAAAAGGATAAACTGCATGTATCCCTGGGCTGGTTAAGGGACAGTTTGGCTGCTTACCAGAGAGCTCTAAAGGAAGCCAAGTCCAAATATTTGTCCTCCATTATAGCTAACAGCTCTCATAATCCAAGACTGCTATTTAATACTATTGATTCCGTCATTAATCCTGCCTCCTGTCCTGTCCGATGCCTCCACTGCAACCTGTGAGGATTTTGTGTCTTTTTTTACTGACAAAGTGGCTCTGTCAGGCAGATTATCTGTATATGATTTTGTCTTTTGATGATGTCTGTGCTTCTCCGCACAGACTGCTGTACTCGAGCGGTTTGAGAGCATTTCTTGCTTTCTTTTACTAAGGTGGTTACGGCATGAAACCCACTAACCTCCCTTAGATATTATTCCAGCAAGTTTTTAAAGGAGGTTTGAGCTCCATTGGGTCAAGTTTGCTTGTTTTTATAAACACTTGTCTGCTCAGGTCTTTTCCAGCTGCCTTCAACACGCTTTGGTTAGGCCCCTCATAAAAAAACCGCATCTTGACCCCTCTGTGCTCTCCAATTTTAGACCTGTCTCCCACTGCCTTTCTTTCTAAGGTTTTAGAAAAAGTTGTTTTTATTCAATTGCAGACTTTTTTGGAGATCATTCTATCCTTGATAAATTTCAGTCTGGTTTTAGATCCCGACATAGCACAGAGTCAGCATTATTAAAGGTGCACAATGATGTTGCCTTGTCTGTTGACGCTGGGAATCCTGCCGTGCTGGTACTGCCGCACCTCACAGCAGCCTTTGACACAGTCGACCATGCAGTCCTTGTATCTCGCCTAGAGCACGTCCATCGCTGGCCCCGCTCTCCAGTGGTTTAGGTCTACCTGGCAAACAGGAGTTTCTCTGTCGCGATTGGTGACCACTGTCCTCAAAGGCGTCACTCCCGTGTGGGTGCCACAGGGATCTCCTCGGCCCTATTCTGTTTTCAATGTATATGCTACCTCTGGATCAATTTAAAAAAGCACAACCTGTCTTTTCACTTTTATGCCGACGACTTGCAGATATATTTGCCCATTAAACCAAACGAAAACACTGCACTTACCGCTTCTGGACTGCATCACAGATATAAAGCAGTGGCTGTCACAGAACGTTTTGCACTTAAACACAGCAAACTGAATGCATTTTGTTTGGTTCTCCATCTATGTCAAATGTTCTCACCACAATCTCTGGCACTCTGGCCCCCCTTTTTAAATCTCATGTCAAAATCTCGGGGTAACATTTGATAATGGGCTAAAATTGACAAACAGATTAGCTCTGTTGTCAGCGCAAGCTTTTTTCACGCTCCTTCTTTTAGCCAAAGTCAAGTCCTTTCTCAGTCGCAGGATCTTGGAAGGCATCCAGTCTTTCATCAGCTCAAGACTGACTACTGCAACGCCCTTTACGTTGGCCTTAGTCAGTCATCAATTTCGCGTCTCCACTCGTGCGACCGCTGCTCCGATTTTTACAAGCACGTCCAGACGTGAACACATTACCCCTGTGCTGTCGTCACTCCACTGGCTTCCAGTCCGTTTTAGAATTGATTTTAAACTCCTGCTGTTTGTTTTTACAGCCATTTATGGCTTGGCCCCCTCGTACTTGACTGAGATTTTACTGTTCGCGATGTGTGCAGAGCCTTGCGCTCCTCGGTCGCGTCTGTTAGAGGTCCCGGTCAAGACTTAAACAGTGGGGCGATCGTTCTTTTGCCGGTCGCTCCCGACTGTGGAACAAACTACCCCCTGCATCCGCACCACTACTGACCTCAGCCTTTTTAAAACGAAGCTTAAGACCCACTTTTTTAAATTAGCATTTAATTCCCACTAGGGCATACGGTCTCTTAGGTGTCCTCATTCTGCCTGTTCTTTTTATACTTTTCTCGAAGGCTTTTATGTCCTGCAGCGCTGCACCACTACAGCACTTTTATTGTATTTGTGTGTTCTGTATGTGTTATGTATTGTTTTATGGCTTTGTTGTAAAGCACTTTGGGGTACCTTCCGGCTATTGTAAAGGGCTATACAAATAAACTTGATTGATTGATTGATTAATAAATCACATTATTTCACAGCCTATAAGTCCCTGTTTTTTTCTTAAAAAGATGTTGCATATGTACTTTTTTTAAACAGCCCGAACATAATTGATTTTATTTCGTGCACTTATCTGTGTAATCTATTATAAATGGATCAAGCACATAATTTGCAAAAAATAACACCAACTTAGTGAGCTCTAATTCATATTCATTTACTGACTAACCCTGTCAGAACATGAAAGAATGAGCTCCTGCACCATCAAAGCTAACTGTGATACATTCTGTGCAATTCTTTCCTAAACTGTCAAATAAATACACACATTACATACAGGGTTTAAAGCTATAGTGTGTAGGTTCTGTCTTCCCCATGAGGAGTTCTAAGTAATGACGACGACACTGTCGGCATTCACATGACACAATCCAGGTGATCACGTACAACCCCCCCCCCCCCCCCCCCCCCCCCAGGTGCTAGTAGC
>NC_045748.1:4243884-4256300 GCF_008692095.1 Etheostoma spectabile | reverse complement strand
AGGACACAGAGGATTAGTAAGCCCTCTTTGTCTCCAAAGCTGAACACTGCTGCTGTTCTATCTCAGCAGCGTAAAACTTAATCATTCTAACTCACAGCGCGTCAAAAAGCAACACTTGGTCAGGAGCCTTCGCCGTTATTTTACTGATGCAAAGAGTCTTCCTCAGTGTCTAGCCCTTTGGCATTTTGGGGGGGCCTTTTTAGGCCTTTATTTTCACAGGACGGATGAAGACATGTAAGGGGAATGAGAGAGGGGGAATTTTACAGCAAAGGGCTGCAGGTCGGATTCAAACCCACGGCCAATGCGTCAAGGAGTAGACCTCTACATATGTGCGTCTGCTCTGCCAACTGAGCTATCCCGGCCATTTTGGCGTCATATTAAGACGCACGTGGTCGGGACTCTTGGCATCACCTTTTTGGTGGGGACATACGTTTAACTGCCATGCGGAACGAGAACGGCGCGGCTAGGTTTGGGAAAGATCTTTGGGTTTACATAATGTAGGTTTCAGTGGCACGCAGGACAAGAATGGGAAACAAACCCCGGTCTCCTGGGTTAAAGTCCTGTGTTGATTGACCCATCCACCACCCTAGTTCAAGTTCAGTACCACGGCAATGAAATACAGTATGTTCTATTGCACTCTCTCAGCACCAGTCAACAGTAACAATCAATAACAATAATATAGTTTAAAAACATAAAACCATTTAACCATCACAATAAACAGTGGCTAAGTAACTAAATACAGACCCCAGCCCTCCTTCCTGCTGCACTATCATTCAACAACCTGATTACCTGAGGATAAAAACTAACCCTAACCTACCGTCATGTGTCGATTTTTCATACTACTCGCTACCGTTGTCGTTGTCTTGTTGTAATGCTACGCCATCATACAGCACCACGGTCAAGCCGCAGCTGAGCCCGGTGCGTCCCCTAGAGAAGCTAAAGGGGGATTTTTCTGTCAGCATCTGATGCTGAGAGCCACTGGCCAAGGGACAGTATTTCACAAGTTGGGAGTGAGAATGGGTTTGTAAAACACATCGCATTCTGGGCTCGAATGTCGCCGGACTATACCATTTTTTAAACATAGCCGTAATAAGAAACACCGAGAGAATTTTGGGGAGCTGATAGGCTTACTTAGCTTTCAACTCATTTGGCAATGGCCTGAATGTAACGGACGGTCATTCCTGTAAAATCCGGTCTCACGCCTATTCCTGAAATGGTCCCATTATTTTTGATTTAGTGATTTGTGTACAGGTTACAATTTTCACGTTTATTTCATGTACAGGTGTAGGCTACATTTCACGATGTGCCGTGACACTGGGCTGCTCTGGGGGACGCAACAATGGGGAAATAAAACGGCCCACGTGGGACGCGACCCCGGGCGCAGGGACACAATCCGCGGTCTCTGTGGCAGCCAGACCCCCCACCGCCCCGACCAACCTCCCTGCGCGGATTTTCGGCTTTTCAATAGGCCTACTACTCGCTACCGTAATCATTCTGGGATCAGTAAACAGGCTTCCCATTGAAATACATTACTTCAAAATTTGTAATCAACGCAGGAAAATAACGGTCATTAATGGGACCTGTACACAAATCAATAGATTAAATAACGTGACCATTTCACAAACTTCCATGAGACTGGGCTGTCCAGTCATACAAAACAATCGCGCATTATAGCTGTAATCCTGTGAATGTCTACTTCTAAGAAAGTCTATTTAAGTCTGTTTAAACTAGATATAAAACAATGCATACTTTTGATTAAAATAACATAATTGCGATGCTTGTTAGTGCCGTTGACTACGTCATTGTTTTTCTCCTGCACTTTGAAGAACGTGTACAAAGCTCACCTTGAACTTGGTTAGTAGCTGTTCAATGACCTGGTTTGTGTTCATGCTGCTGGAGATACGAACTTTAGTTGGTGTGCCGAAGGATGGGGTGAAGATCGCGGTCTGCAGAGAATGAGAGACCGGTGAGTTCGGGCTCCTGCACACTGCGTGCGGGGCGTGAGCGTGTCAGCTGCGTGGCGTGTCCGCTTCAATTTCGTTATCAGGTTAGAGCTTGCACCCTGCATGCGTGACACGCATGTCTCAGGTTTTTCACAGGTTTTTGTTTTTAGGCAAAAACAAAAACATGTTTATATGTCCTTTTAGATGCAATAATACATTCAACAAATGACATTTCCTGTTAATCTCCTTTTAAAATTGTATTTCAAATGGATTCCGATGAAACAATAACATGGACTTTATTGTCTCAGGAAAGGGAATTGAAAAATTGAAATATGTGCAAACAAATGTACAAACAAAAAAACATTGACAAAGTAATGTTGAAGAACACGCTATCATTTCATTTCATCAATGGGAAACACAAATGTGTACAGACAGGGCTGGCAGCAGCAGGGCCACGTCAGACACGTTTCTGGTGTGAAAACGCCACGCAGCCCGCGGCGCAACAGAAACGCCCCGCTCACGCCACGCAGGCAGGGTGCAGGAGGCCCTGCAGTGCGGATGGGAGTGTGTTTCATGAAAGGGATGGGAGGGTTGAGCTAGACAGGAAGAGGATGATGAAAGAGAGATGAGGAATGGATGAAAACTATAGGTACAAGTCATGAGAAACCTACCTTATAGTTATAGAAGTGTCCGTTGATTGAAAAACGATGCTGTCTTTCTTTCTCCAATTGTGCTGCTGACCTCCCCCTACCCCTCCTCCTCTTCACCAACGAGGCGTCACTCATACAGCGAAACAGGTTGGACTCCGCCTCCAGGTCAGAGTTCTTCCGCCTCACAGGACGCAATGTGGTCGTCTCATACACAGCTGGGCCTACACAAACACACGGACGAAATGGATCACGTTCAATGTATGCCACGGCCTTCTGCTATTGTGGTTGTGCAAACAAACAGGTTGGGTTGGGAAAGTATGGCAGTGGACTGGTAGCTGGAGAGGTGCCAGTTCACTTCCTGGACACTGCCAAAGTGCTCTCAAGCAAGGCACCGAACCCCCAACTGCTCGGGGCACCCGTCCATCCAAAGCTGAAACCCCCTCACTCTGACATCCCTCCATCAGTGCATGCATAGGTACTCAGCATGTGTGTGGATTTCAGGTCTATGCGTAATGTGCGGGAAACGTATTGTTATTATTATTAATAATATTATTATTACTGCTATTATTATTATGTGAAAAATAAAAACAATGAAAAATGTTTAATCAAAATCCATAATTTGCTTTCTATCAGGCATCAGACATTGCAAATGTCCTCAAAATAATCTAGTCAATGCACTGCAATGTATAAAACGGGAACAAGAATATGTAAAATATATAAAATAAGAAATAAATAATAACGTAATACCAAAACTAAGGGCTTGTAAAAGGAACCCACCTAACAGTGACATTAAAGACAATTGTACATGCTGCCACACATTTGCAAATGAACAGAAATAGTTTTTAAAATATTTAAAGCATCCACACTATGCTCATTTTCAGGTTCATAATTATATTTCGAGGTTGTACCAGAATAGGATTACATGGTTTTATGTTCAAAAAACAATATTTTTGTTGTACTGCACATTGCTTCAAAAAACTTTTTTTTTTATTCATATGGGCACTTTACAATCCAGACAAGGGGTACTACAAACATATTGAATTTAAAACTTGTGATTAAGCGTTACTACACTGTAGGATTGCTTTTACTCAAGTAAAACTATATTTTCTTCACCACTAGTTTTTTTAAT
Organism: Etheostoma spectabile; assembly: GCF_008692095.1. Lineage (NCBI taxonomy): Eukaryota > Metazoa > Chordata > Actinopteri > Perciformes > Percidae > Etheostoma > Etheostoma spectabile. The sequence continues at coordinate 4,252,578 of NC_045748.1, read as the reverse complement.
AACATTGTTGAGAGTTCCATTATGGGATAAGGGAGGAAAATAAAAACCCACCTGGTAAAGGGTTGGTGACTACTGAGTCCTTTGGTGTGTCAGTCATCTCATCTATCTGGTGGAGGTCAACATATTCTCCCCATCGGGACATTCCCCTGCAGAGAGAGACAGACAATGGACGGAATCATCTCAGAGACTTCTAACTGATCCGTCACCTACCTGCATGTAGATATTAACTGCAATTACATTTCACATGCTTTAATCGTGGCGTGAAACATTTGATTTACACAACAATTGAGTTGTCTACACCATAAGAAAAAAAAATGTAGAAAAACAAAATGTCCTGGCAGAAAATTACTCGTACCATTTTCCCGTAAGGTTTACAGACATTTTCAGTTAATCCAAAAAACAAAAAAGGACGTAGATTTACAGTGAATCCTTTGTACCTTCTGTTAATCCAAATCATCAGAATATGAAGGAAAAAAACACGTTGGAAGAATCATTACAGAAAATTCATATTCTTCATTAACACAGGAAGACTGTGTAGATTTGAGCCACGTGTATAGTTGAGACACCTTAAATAAACTTTAAATAACTATGGCATCCTGCGCTGCCTTTGAGAAAATGAAAGCTCAGATGGGCCGATCTGGAATCTTGCCCCTTATGACTTCATGAGGGGCAAGTTTACCTGCCCTGTCTTTGCTTTGCCCACCCAGAGAATTTGGCCCTCCCCCCCCCAAGAGCTACAGACACAGAAACATGCAGAAAGGCTGAATATCTGAGACTTCAGATACAGCATTAGGGGACCACTAACATCTATATAAAAGCATCCAAAGAGCACCATGTCATGGGACCTTTAAATGTAACCTGTATGTCCACAAATGTTATTCTGTGCCCTAACAAAATGGCATATTTCATGGTATTGTGTCATCCAAGGTCATTGCAAAATCTAGAGATATGTGCAAAGGTGGCTGGGGGGGGGACAATTGAGCATCAGCTGTTTCCGCGATAGAGTTCTATCACAGCTACGCATGCCATCATTGTGAAAGTGACTCCTGAATCATTTTTTCCTTTTTTTGTGTGTTTACTGTTACTTTTGACATTGTCATTGTTAGTGTTGTTATTGGAATGTTTGCATTTGTGTTGTCACAATATCTGTTTGTTTAATATCTTGTTCCCGTTTTATACATTTTAACCAGTGCTGATTTAAATAAAATGAATGGATTTGAAAGAATGACTAAACAAATATGTTGCCCAATTGTTATTTTCTTTATTTGACTTTATTTATTATATATGCAATGAACGGTTAGTTACCTTTACATCATTAAAAATGAGCGTCTCAACTGAAACATGGTACTTAACAGTACCACATATGGGTACAGAGACAAAGAGACTACTTATGGATATTATTGATTATTGACATTAGCTTAGTCTACAAGCTAAATAATTGTCATGTGGCATGTCATGTGGAAATTCACTTCTTTTCAGTGTCTATTTTTGCATGACAAATTACGCAAAAAGTGTCTCCACTGTACTCAGTCTCCCCCCAATATCTGCCTGTATGTCTACAGACTTTTCTGAAAGCTCACTTTACTGTTGGTTGCAAGAAGGAAAAATGTAGAGCAAATCATGACTCGTTGCAGGAACGAGAGGATACTCAATGATACGCATGTGGAGAGCTGTGTTAACTGGATTAAGGGTTGTTTAAATGTCAGCATGATCTCTCCACTATGTTCCATGCCCTTTACAGATGCTCAATCAATACACGTCTACTTGTAAATCCAGAAGCTCATATTTGGATTTACTACGTGATGGAATGTAATAATGGCTTGTAAAGTTGACATGCAGTATATAACATTTAAAAAAAGTAGCTGATTTATGACCATCTCTGTACAAATGTGCCATTGTTAGCACTATAGGTCTGAAAGTCAAAAAGTTACCTTGTCATGAACAGCTCTTAATCTAACCTGTTCCCTTGACAACTAAATAAATGACCAATTCACTCATCTCAGAATTCTTTGTATTATTCTTTCTCTGGCTTTAACTGGTCAAATATAGATGACGTAACATCATATTGAAATGATTCCATTGGCTAATGTTACACTTGCACGCATTCATTAATTTGCTCATGGATTGTCCAAGCCTTGTTTGTCCATATTTGTCTAGCCCAGCTGATGTCTTGTACAAATGTCTTTGTCCTTATGTAACTGTAATGTTGTTTTAGTTGTCTAAATGTGTCTTTCCACATCGATGTCCTGTACAAATGTCTGTCCCGACAAGCCGGGACCATGTTTTATGTTTCTGCAGAACAGGAACCTGCTGCAAACCAGGCCCGTTTAACATTGTAATATAACATTACTTTTTAACTTTCCTGTATAATAAATATGAATGAATGAATGCCAATAAACATCCATTCCTCATATCTAACTGTTTTGCAGCGATGTAAGTGATATTGCATGAAAGCTGAAAGAAACCTCTTGTCCCCGATGGGGCTGAGTGGACTGGCGGGGTCAGATGGGTACACAGGAGCGAAGGGGAGCATCTGTTTATCGTCCTGTATTTTTAGGCGGATGGGTCTCCGTACTCCCCAGGAGATATTCAGGAAGCCTTCCACCACCACCTTTCCATCAGCCCCCTGTTACAGAGACAGACCCATAGACACCTGCTGTAGCGTGAATAATTACAGTCACACAATCATTTAACACACCACTTTATGAGCCTACTTCAAAAAGCAGCCATGTAATCGCTAGGGTTGGGAATAGTTTGGAATTTTTTCTGATTCCGAACCAGAACTTTTAAAACGATTCCTGAACTGATTCTGGAAAAACTGAAAAATTACATCAAAGATAGGGTCTTTTATAGTGTTTTTAAAATTCGAAAATTATTCAAGTTTAACAATATATTAACGTTTTAAAGTACTTAAATACATGATAAGTAAAACCTAAGTCACCTAGCACACAACTGCAATCCTTTAACAATGACTAAAAATTGCACTATTATTATAACGAGTAACAAAACAATTAATGTTGAGTTGGTTTGCTAACCAGAGGCCAGAGGGAAAATTTGGCATTTTGAAATTAGCCTACATTTACAGTACCTAGCTAACAGGAGTCTACAGAGAAAGTGGGATATTTTTACATCCGTTTCGGAGTGACAGAGGGAAAATATTTCAGTCGACACAATGAGGAACCAAAATTTTTATTCAAATCCGGTTGAATTACTACCGGTTGTGTAGAAACCGGTTCCATAGTGAAACCGGGTTTTGGAACCCAACCCTAGTAATCATTTATTAATTAGAGTCCTGGAGATACTTTTTATCTCTACACTTTTCGCAACCGCCTGTGATACACAGCTGAGACTCGCTACCAAGTGATGGTCAGGCCCGAGCAGAATTCTTTTGGTCATTTAAAACAAAAATCTGCAGGAATTGAAGAGGCAGATTATTCTGCTTAAATTGCAGATGTGTTAACATTCAGAGTTTTATTTTTCTTTTACACGCAAAAAATCTGAGGAAAATCTGCAGAAAATTCCTGACGGAATTCTGCGTCCGCACATTCCGTCTGGCCCTGGTTATGGCACATGTCTAAGGGCAATGACAAGGCTGACAAATATACATGAATGCACAACAACATTGAAAAGGTGGAAATGGAATTATAACATACCTGAGAGTAACTGAGGTGCAGTTGAGTGTGGTCCTTCAGGAAGCAGTTGTAGGTGTTGAGCAGGGAGAGAAACTGGGCTCTGAAATGAACAGCAACATCCACTCTGCCTGTAAATAACACTAACATCCACTCTGCCTGTCCATTACATATTTTATAGTTTAAATACACAATGCTTTTGGACATTACTGGCAAAAATATATCTAAGCACTGTCAAACCTCATCTATATCAAGCACCCATGTGACATTTCTGCGTATGTGAACTAAGCGCAATAAAAAAACAGAGTCAAATTCTTAGTATGAGGGCACATACTTGGGCAATCAAGCCGATTCATATTCTGAATGACTGAATACAAAAGGTGTAGAAAACCATGAGCACAGAGCAGCGACACACAAGAGTAATGTTTGAGTAGTCATGGTCCAAATATGGCTGACATGTGTCAGACAACAGTCATTATTGCGTATCACGCTGCTTGATAAAGTATGTAACATACATAGCGTAGAGTACTTTTAAACAAAACTCAGCAGGGTCTGAGTTGCAGCAAGTGACCCACCTGGACAGTGTCCTGCCGTCCCCTGCCTGGATCACTGGGAGAAGAGGTGCTTTATTCATCTTGGGTTACTGCAGAGGGGAAAAACAAATGAAGACATTATTCATAGCTACTGTAAACATCTGGAGCTCGAAGCTTACTTACACGAGAGGCTGCCGACTTGTTGAATGGTACTTCCTATGTCAACATGGAGTAAGGAATTGCACAGAAAAATGAACAGCACCGCACTTGTATAATTCCAGAAATAGTGCAACATAATTTGAGTCTTACCGTCTTTAACATGACAAATTAGAGCTCTGTCCTTGATTCTGTTTCTTTGTCCCTGTCTTTCTTCTCTCTGTGCTTTAAATAGCTCTTCTCTCTCTCTCTCTCTCTCTCTCTCACACTCTCTTTGAAGTTTTTGTGTTATATTTATCCCTCTCTCTCTCTCTAGCTGTGCATTTACTCTTTCGCTTTCTTTTTTTGTGCTGTCTCCAAGAGATTTAATAACAGTACTCCACCCAGTAACCAGTGATGACAGTGTAGAGCCAACCGTTTGTTTACTCTCTGGTCGGTGAAGCCTGTGCCTCTGAGCAGAGAGCGTAAAGATCATCCACGTGGCTTCTCTCTTTTTTTATTCTTTTGAAACTCTTGTCTTTCTTGTTTCTGCATTTCTTCTGTGTGAAAGACACAGCGGTGTAAAAGCAGGGTCTGTCTTACTTGTCGCTTTCTGTCACTCTTTTCACCTCTCTCTCTCTCTCTCTCTCTCTCTCTCTCTCTCTCTCTCTCTCTCTCTCTCTCTCTCTCTCTCTCTCTGTCTCAGCCTGTTTTCCGGGAGAAGAAATATCTCAGGTATTCAGCAGTTGTCTTGTCATCCCAGCAGCCCCAGCACTCCCCGTTCTGACTGACAGTTCACTCTTGTGCAGCAACAAAAGAATTTAAAGGTGCAGTAACCCAACTTTCCATGCAATGTTTATAGAATGTAAGCAAAATGGGTGTACTGATCTTTTCCAAAACGTGTGTCAAATACATATAATGTAATGTAATGTATACTTTATTAGTCCTGCAAGAGGAAATTGCAATTTACACTCTGTTGTTATTACATACATTACACAAAGGCCTGAACTACACACACGCTCAGTACCTATGCATGCACTGAATGGAGAGAGGTCAGAGTGAGGGGGCTGCCCATGGAAATGTCCCCCAATTTCAGTGCGTTGCTCAAGAGCACCTAGTCAGTGCCCAGGAGGTGAACTGGCACTCCACCACCATTCTTTGGTCTGTGTGGGGACTTGAACACACGACCTTCCCCTTTGCAACCCAAATTCCTACTGCCTGAGCTCTATATATTTCAAAATGTTCAAAACAACAACATGCACATGATGTCGTCTTACACAGGTTATATATAGCGGACCTCGGAAAAACATGTAATCTGAATTTATTACATGTCAAACTGTATTTCACATATCATATGTTTCACATCATGGTGAATTCATATACTCTTTTAGGACTGTGAGATATTGCCAAAATCTTTCTATCCGACATAGGTCATTTTATGTCTCAATAATGACAATTATCTCGATTATCACAATATAGAATGTATTCGATATATGAAATAACCACATGGTACAGACATACGTTTGTATATTTCTGTATGAATGAAATACTTGACAAATGAATATTGAGTTTTTTCTCATGTTACTAAGAACTTTAGTGCAAAATGAACATGACGTGCAAGCATCACAATGTAAAGCTTTGTCCAAATAACGTAAAGGTTGCCATAACTCATTTTGGCCACGTTTTCTTTTCGACAAAAGTATATACCAGAGACATTTTTATACCTATTAGATAATATATAACAGTTCTACTTTTTAGTCTAGTAGAACCAATGTGAGAACATCTTCTTTTTAACATGACTGCAAGTTATGAGTTATGTGTTAGATGTTAAGAATTACATATTGTCACTATTATATAAAAAACAGAAGTGCCTACAGTGAAAAGACAAAAGATATACTTCATATACTACAAATCATGTAATATGGCTGAGAGAGTGAGACTTGAGTGGAATGATAGCTCAAATGCAGATACACGATACAAAAGACTTTTCAAGCCTCAACATGCAGGTTTTAAGGTTCCCATGGAGCAAATGCGTCCAAACTGTGTGTGTGTATGTGTGTGTGTGTGTGTGTGTGTGTGTTTGTCTGCATGTACAGTGGTGCTCATATGTTTATGAACCCATGCTAAAGTTGAGGAATGAAAAAACATCTTTCAGATATTGATTTTAATTGCCTTTAATTAGGAAAAATCTAACTTTTAAGGACAGAAATCTTCTTTGTGAATGAACAATGTCTCGTAAATAAAGAAATGTTCTTGCTTAAAATACAGGGGGCATGAGTATAGACACCCCTATGTTAAATTCCCATAGAAGCAGGCCAATTTATATTATTAAAGGTCAGTTATTTCACCGAGTACGGTCTAGACCTGCTCTTTTATTAAAAGCTCAATGACATAACTGTTGTTGTGATTTAGCGCTATGTAAATAAAAATTGAATTGAATTGAAATGAAATTGAATTATCTCATGCATCCTGGATACTATGTGTCCTGATAAAGTTCCCTTGGCCTTTGAAATTAAAATAGCCCCCCTTCATCACATACCCTTCATCATACATAGAAATTTGCATGTGGTACTTTTCATAGAAACATCACTCAATGCAAATCAAACCAGCTATTAGGCTAACTGAAATAAAACCGTACCAATCTCTATGTATGGTGAAGGGTATGTGATGATGTGGGGGTATTTTAATTCCAAAGGCCAAGGGAACTTTGTCAGGATGCATATTATCCTGATCCATGAAATAACTGGCCTTTAATAATAAAAATATGCCTGCCTCCTTGGGAATTTAAGATAGGGGTGACTATACTCATGCCCCCTGTATTTTAAGGAAAAACAATTATTTATTTATGATATATTATTCATTCACAAGAAGAAAAATGGTGCTCTTAAAAGGTGGAATTTTTCCTATTTGTTTTTAAATTATGGCATTAAGACCAATTTCCAAAAGATTATTTTTTTATTCCTCTTTTTAATTAAGTTGCAGTGTATGTGCATGCGTTTGATTTCTGAATCCCATGCGTGTCAAAAGTCAAAGCAAAGCCGTCACTGGAGAACTACTGACAAATGGTAAACATTGCCATGTCAATAATCTGAGTTCATAAATCCAACACAGACACTGTTCTATCAACAGCAGTGGCCTTTTAACCTGAACTCAAAGAAAGATATCTGCTGTGAGCCTGAAAGCCAAAGAATCTCATAAAACAAGACTATCGGGGATTTTTAGACAGTTGAAGTCATTAGTGCAAAACACAACAACAGGTTTTTTTTACAATCAAATGTCACAACCACTGCCTCCTAGTGAGTGATCCACCGTGTTCCTCTTCACTTCTGGTGAGGTTTTGCCACATGAGTTTAAAGTGCCAGCTGATGCTGTGGAAGTGAAAACATGAATAAATCAAAGCACCACAACCGGTGGCAATGATAACAAAATCAGACTTAACAAAGAGTCTACATTGTGACCCCATGAGGCTCACTAAACAACACATTATTAGGATGGACTAAAATTGGACAGCTTTTCTGTTCTTAGACATGTATCACCAATGGGCCTAAATGTAGAACAATGACGGAGGCAGCGCATATACACAGAAAACAAGTTTTTTTTTATTGTCACTCTGTGAGCAGGAAAATCTGTAGCCAACGGGGAAAAACCCAAGGTAAACCACGACACACCCAGTTTCTCCCTGTATTGCCTTCCTGTATGCCTCTCCCTCTCTTTTACTCCACTCCTTTCTCTTTTGTACTGTATTCTAGTGTTTGACACTTGCTCTTTAACACTCACATGCTCAGATTGGACCATAAATCTGTGAAGTTCCTCCTGTTAAAACCTCTGCCCCTTTGGGTTCTGTTTGATTTTACAGTTACCAAATTATTCTGATTGACTATACACATGTACTACTTGTATTTTTAAGCACTATATCTGTTGTGACTTTTAACATGTTAAAATACAGCAGACCCATATACTGAGTTGTAAAGAATATCACAATTATGAAAAAGTTATAACTTTGCCTTCATACATATATATTTGTGTTTGCTGTCATATGCACTTTAAATTGTAACATTATTACTTGTTTCATGAAGTTGACATTTAAAGAGGTGTATGCGGTTAAACATTCAAATATACAACAAACATTAAACTCTCATACTAGGTAATTATTAGACCATGGTACATCGAGGTCAATTCTAAAATAACACTTTTTTGTTTTATTAGCTTAAAGTAACACGGGTCGGTTCCTTAACTTCCACAGAAAAGCTTACTTTAACAAACTGATGCATGAAAAAGGTCAATCACAGGGTTACACCTACCTGGCTAGTCCTTCAATCTCCAAACAAATGAAGCTGGTTCACTCCATGTTTAAGGTCCTGTACCTTTGTGTGTGTGTGTGTGTGTGTGTGTGTGTG
>NC_045748.1:4237319-4243874 GCF_008692095.1 Etheostoma spectabile | reverse complement strand
GTGTGTGTGTGTGTGTGTGTGTGTGTGTGTGCTCATAGGTCCAGAGTAACGTGCATGTGGTTAGAGGTGAGTTTGTGTAGCACACTGCAGCAGCTGGTTAATTATTGCAGGACACGTTGAGACATTGTTTAGAAGGAGGGGCTGGCTGACACCAGATATGACTTGCCAGCTTTCCTGCTCTGTGTGTGTGGTGTGTGTGTCTAGAGAAAGAGAAAGAGAGAGAGAGAGAGAAGAGAACACAACTAAGACTACTAACAAAAACACAGAGAACCCCATGAGAGTCAAATATGGATCCGATACCATCAGACACTAAAACACTACAAAACACTAATCAATAAGAAAAAAAGAGCTTTACAGATCTGAAGAACTTAATACAATAGAAGAAGCCATTGACTAAACTTCTTTTGGATTTTTGTGGAATAAATTCAGTTCATAGCATTAAATAACGATAAATTAACAATACAAAATGGTTTGATCTGGAAAAATCACTTTACATTTTGAAGAATATTGATTATAGTGCAATCACCCCCCAACAACACTCAGTATTTGAAAATCTTTACCAGTTAGAGGAAAAGGTGAAAGGATACCAAACCCCTTAGATACAGAAATAACACTAATAGAAATCCAGAGCCTGCAGGCTCTGAAGGATGGAAAGACTGGTGAAGTGGACAGCATCTGCCCTGATATGCTAAAGCACAGTAGCCCTACACTGCAGGCAGCCCTCCACAAGCTGTTCTGGAGTCTAGTTATTTCCCTAAGATCTGGAACCATGGACTGATCACCCCTATTTTCAAAAGTGGTGACAGTTTGACCCTAACAATTACAGAGGCATTTTTGTGAACAGCAGTCTGTGGAAGGTTTTCTGCAGAATTATTAATGCCAGAATACTGTTCTTCCTTACCAAGCACAACGTTCTAAGTAAAAATCTAATTGGCTTTTTACTGAAATATTGTATGTCAGACCACATTTACACTCTGCACACCTTTATCAAAACTACACAAAAATTAAAAATGGGAAAATATTTGAATGTTTTATAGACTTTAAAAAAGCATTTGACTCAATATGACAAGATAGGCTTTTGTTATAAACTCATTGAAAGCGGTATGGGGGGTAAAGTGTATGACTCGATTAAATCACTGTACACGGAAAATAAATGTGCAGTAAAAATTGTCTCCAAAAGAACTGAATTCTTTAAACAAGGACATGGAGTGAGACAGGGATGCAGTTTGAGTCCAACACTGTCTAATATTTACATCAATGAACGAGCAGCGATGTTGGAACAATCTGCAGCCCCAGGTCTCACACTTCATGATACCAACATCAAGTTCCTGCTCTATGCCGATGATCTAGTTCTGTTGTCCTCAACAGAAGAGGGTTTACAACAGAGCCTGTCCGTCCTAGAGCAGTACTGTCAGAAAAGGGCACTGACAGTAAATCTGGAAAAGATTTATGGTATTTCAGAGGAGAGACAGATCTCAAGGAAGAGTTACAACTTCACTCTGGAAAACACCAGACTACAACAAAAGTGTTCATGTGTCTTTATGTGTCATATAATTACTTAGGGGTTGAAATTAGTGCATTAGGGAGTTTCAACCTGGCCATAAACACACTGTGTAATAAAGCTCGAAAAGCTTTGCATGCACCAAATGCAAATTTGGAAAAACAAATACCCCCACAAGAATTTGGCTAAAAATCTGCAATTCTCTGATAACACCAGTAATCCTTTACGAAAGCAAAGTTCGGGGCCCAATTTTGAAAACAGGATTTAAAAGCTGGGATAAAACTCACACGGAAAAACAACAATTAGAATTCTGTAAAATTATTCTAAAAGTTTGCCCAAACGTACCAAACCCTAGAACTTGGTATGTTCCTTCTGAAAATTCAAATCCAAAAAAGGTCAATTAAATTTTGGCAGCATTTAAATCAAACTGATAAACATTCCACCGCATACAAAGCTCTCCTGAGCAACCAGCAGTGTTCAGATGTCCAACCCCTGGACCAGCTAGCTTGGAGGTACACAGAGCTAAACACAGTCAGTGCTGTACAGACAGGAAGAGAGACAGAGACAGGTGCACTGAGCTTCAGAGCCACCACACCCACAATCCTCAGTCTTCAATCAAAAGATTTGAAACTAAATTAAAAGACGAGTATAAAGAACAATTACAAAATGGAAATAAAATACAACACAAGCTCCTCCGTTATCAATTCTTAAACAGAAACATCCAATTGGCTGAATATTGTATCTCAAAACATAAAATCCAAAATAAATACAAATTTTACCAAAATACAGGGTCAGTGACCTTAAGCTGGAAATTGACAAAGGTCGACTTTTAAAAGTGTGGAGACCAAGAGAGAAACGTGTCTGTACACATTGCCAACAGGATATTGAAACAGAATTACATTTCCTATGTACATGTACCAAATATGAAGACTTAAGAACAAAATGTTTCCAAACATTTGAAAAACACACACCAGGCTTCACTACTTACACTGAGGACAAAAAGATTTCTTTTTTATTAGAGGAAGATAAAAGCATGGCATGGCTAGCAGCTAAATGTCTTCTCCTGCCACAATACTAGGCAAAATAAATAGAGAATTTCAGATATTATCGTTTTTCTATTCTTTTTTATTGTTTCAAAGTACCCTTTGACAGACATGCGTCATTTGTTTAGTATCTACAATTATATCATAAGTATCCTGTTTACTTGTATTATTATATCAGATGTATTTACTCCTTGTTGTTGTTTATATTTATGTTTGTTCTTATGCTTTGGCAACACAGATGTATTTTTTGTCATGCCAATAAAGCCACATGAAACTGAAAATTGAAATTGAGAGAGAAAGAGAGAGAGAGAGAGAGAAAGAAAGAAAGAAAGAGAGAGAGTGTGTGAGTTAGCAAGCCCATGGATTGACAATTTGCTGTTGGCCAACTTTCAAGACTTGTCCTCATAATCAGAATCAATTTATTTAGTTCCAGATTGAAGTTGCTGTAAATGTAAACACACACACAGCAAAACAGGAAGATAAAGACAAAAGCATACAGCTAAAACAAGTACAACAAAAGCTGAACAAATTAATAATAACAAATAAACATAAACACCATTATATACACACTGGTTGGTGAAAAAACAGGTGTACTGTATACATAAGTACATGCTGTATAAAAGCAACAATGACCAACAACATTATGTAGATTCTAAACAAATTTTGAGTGTGTACCAGATCACTTTGTGGTTGGTAATGTACAGTATGCATGCATTCATAGAGTGCAGGATTTATAGATTGCTCCCCAAGCTGATTAGAATGTAACATGTGAATTGCAATTGGTGCCAAAGTGTATGTGTAGAAAGTTCTTCTTAATACTGAAATGTGGTCACTGAAATGATGTGGCCACAGTGGTTATGAAACCAATATACATCTAGAAAACCTAGACCCCAATTATCCAATATTAGCTCACTTAATATGGCTTTTTGAAGAAGAATATATAGTATGCAGCTGGTCCTAGCAGATGACAGCTGCAAGTTCATACAGTAGAATAACGAGAACAATAATCCAGGAGGGCTTCCTGTGGACAGACATCCAATACTCTTAGTAATTGGGTTCAAGCTAAGGCACCCTGGTCATGACGCTGATTGTTAGGTGGAGAGCAAACACTCAATAACGCCAAACCGGGACAGGTGGTCCAAGCAATCTTTCAAGTGTGGCTAGGGTCCCCTAGATCCCCTGTGCATGTGGAGTACAGTAAACACAGATTAATGAGACCTTCCTCTTAATTCCATAGAGGTGCTGTTTTGGATAAGTTTTATACATATCCTAAAAATATTTTTGTTATGTCACTATCAGATACATACAACATATCCATTTCATGCATGGTGTACCACAGGGATCAGTGCTCGGTCCTTAATTATTCAACTTTTACATGTTATCTTTGGATCAAATATTTCAAATGCATCATCTTTTTCATTTGTATGCACATGATTCTAAGATATACTACTTATTTGATTTAAATAGCATAATTCAACTGAGCAAAGTATTGGATTGAAACACTGGTTCTCATCTCAGAATTTATTTAGGTCAAACTCAAATAATTCAAAATGTATTATATCATTTAAAAAAATCCCCTGTAATATATATATGGTAGTGGCTCCTGACTATATGAGACACATGACTGAGTGCAGCCTGAGATCCTGTAGTAAGTCTCTGTTAATAATTTCAACTTAAAGGCTAAAAACTATAGGAGAGTGGGCCTTTGTAGTCATCAGCCTAGCTAGCTCATTATTTTCACTACTAATTAAGTTATTTTTAATGTAATTGCCACATGTGACCTGTTCCTTTCCTCTATGTGTGATTTTGTCTATGCTGTATTTCTGTTTATGTTGTAACTGGTGTGCCATCTTGGCCAGGTCTCCCTCGAATAAGAGATTTCAATCTCAAGGGATTTCTTGGTTAAATAAAGGTTAAATAAATAAAATAAATTAAGTATATTGTACATATAGCACAAATTTGGGGCAACCTCTAGCTCACCTGGTAGAGTGTGCGCCCCATGTAGGCTGAGTCACTAGCAGTGGCCCATATTCAAATCCATACTGCAGCACTTTGATGCATGTCATCCAATCTCTCGTTCCAGTCCTGTCTATTTACTATCACTAATAAAATAAAAAGTAAAATGATAAATAGATAGCATACATTTGCTGATATTTATAACCTATTTGAGCTAATCTTGTTCACTCTTTTCTCTGTTATCCCAGCAGGGACAAAACTGTGGGTTACAGCTCCAATTGAAAAAACGTGGCTTCCGTTTCTTGATGCTGGGAACTTTGGCAGAGAATATTCTCAACATGTAATCTAACCACAGAGTGCATTTAGTTTCTATACAGGTCCAGCCTGAAGCATGGTGCTTTGAAAGATCTATAAGTAAAAGTTTGTCCTGCAGTTATTGTAAATACCACTTCAGGGTCAAATGTGAGTTTTAAGTGTAACCATGCCAGAGTGTTTATGCTCCCTCAAGAGAAAACAGCTGTTTAGTTCAACTGTTATGAAAGAGTAGTAATCCAATGCTCCACAACATACAGGATGACTGGATGGTATTTATCTGTAAACTCCATGACAAAGGTAGATCACTAAATGAAAAATATTTTAAAACAATGTTTGAACTGAGTTTACTGTTGTGATTCTGGTTCAGGAGCAGTTCATTTCTGTGTCAGCAGAGGGAGTCAGAGTATTAATACACAAGTGTTCCAGCATCATACTGCTGAGTCAGTGGTCCCTGGCAAAGCAGTAGTCTGATACTCTAATGTGTTTTCATTTTTTTTTCTTGTGGTCTGGTATTGGTTCCTTGCATGTGTTTGAGATACTTCAGTAGCGTGTTGCCTTCATTAGAAAAAATCCTACGTCTTATACAACAGCAGCACCTAGTGGTGTGCAGTGTCAATGAAAGAACTGCTTAAATAATGGACTGTAGTTGGCCTCCTTTATGAAAAGGACACAATGTGTTTTATGAAGGGAGATGAGAGTCAAACGTATACAGTATAACAGAGATAAAGAGGAGGGGATATCAAAAAAGCAACTCAAATTGGGCAAACAAATCTCTTAGCTTTTAACAACAACCCATATCACTGACGGCAACCTCAACATTGCAAATGGTATTGTCCATAATATAAAATCTGAAGCCTCATACTGTAGCACAGAACTACATCCACACAACAACTAACCTGAACTAAGTTTTTTAAAGCCTTAGACCACAGTTTTTTAACTTATTGTATCAATAACGTGTGGCTGTGCCTGCTTAGAGAATACAATAGCTGGCTTCATCCAAAGCAGAATGGATAAGTGAACTGAAATGCCATTCCGTTCCCAAAATAAAACAGGACATACAGGCTGGCAGGCAACAGGTGGACACAAAGGCTGCCTCCTGGCTGTGTGTGTGTGTGTGTGTATGTGTAAAGACATGTTACGTAGTGAGTTGGACTATGCCTTGCATGTATTGGGACCTGCTGTGTTGTAGACAGTATTCTGACACTTCCCCTTTCTAAGAAACATTTAGTTCATGAAAAAAAAAAAAGTTCTTCTATCTGGTAACCAACCTTTAACGGGTGATGGGACTACTCTCCTCAATGTTTGTTTGCCCCCTTTAAGTCCCATGTAGGGTAAAATGCTGTATTATGTATATGTAAAATGGACTAGATTGGATTCAAAAGTTATTTGGGGATATGCGACAACATAAAAGTGTAGCATATTAATGAAAATCTCTCTCTTATATATTATATCTATAGTATTGGTTGCCATTTCTGTTTTTTGACTTCTCTTTTGTGTTTTTGCTCCAATGACACAAATGTGACTTATTTCAACCTGTCATGGCTCTAAAGAGCAGAACCTTGAATGCAGCTTGTTCTGTGCTTTGATGAGTAAACACTGTTGCTGATTACTGTGTATGAGGATAGCTCTCGATCACTGGAGTTGTTGTAGCTTTGGGCAAAGCTACAAAACCTGAGTGACTGTGCATGACGACAGCTAGCAGCTGCCACTGTCCATCACACACACACACACACACACACA
>NC_045748.1:4229132-4237309 GCF_008692095.1 Etheostoma spectabile | reverse complement strand
CACACACACACACACACACACACAGAGCGACTGAGTCGGTCCTTAGTAAGCACAGAGCTCATGGCTGTCCCTGGCTAAGACACACACAGTGTAGAAACACACCAAGGGAGAACGTCTCCTTACCTGCCATGGGAATCTAACCGACCACTCATTCTCTACACCGGTTACAAAGCTTTGTCAAGTCAGATCATCACAGAGACAGAATGAAGGCTGTGGAAACCATTTCAGTGTTTCTGCTTGTTCTGGTCACCTCAACTTACGGGATACAGAGAGGTATGTGTGGTTTCTGTATATGCTTGCACTCAGAGAGCTTTTAAGGGTGTCTGAAGCACATGTATTACTGTTCATGCAGCATAAAAAAAGTGTTACATGTAATTCTGAACCTTATTTAATTCGTAGATGTGTAGAAGTTGTCTTGTTGCTGAGAACAATATAATATAAATGATTAGATAGAATATAGAAAAACAGGAAAGGGACAAATGAAAAGGATAACACAATATGGGGCTTCTAAATGATCTTGCCTCTGATTGTGTGCATGTGTATGAGTACATGTTGACGAGCTCAGTGGGCTAAAGATCAACACAGTCAAAAGAAGAAAAAAAATATTACGGAGAGCATCTTTTTTTGTGGCTTCTGTGTTTCAACTCCTGTAAAAACTTTTTCGAAAGAGAACGCATGAGTTTTCTCACATACGTGGCATTGAGATCACCTGTTTCCATCACATCCTGCTGGGAAAAGGAGAAGGTGTTTATAGGCCTACATAGTGTAAATGTGACTAAATCTATATCCTTCCTACACTCTGGCATATCCTCTTTGAAGGCTGTTGTAAATATGGTTAGGAACCGATTTACCTCCACCACAGCCGCACCGTGATCAGAAGCTGTTGTGTAAAGTGGGCCCCATACATTCCTGTATATTTCTTTGAGTAATAGAAGTTGTAAGCTTTAATACACTTCAGTTTCTCTCATCTACTTTGAACGGTGGGCAAAAGGGGCAAACGCACTGCAACTTAATGAAACACACGCAAATAGACAAAAGACAAGCAAATTAAGAACAAAATTCATAAATTTGACAACACATGCACAGCATTAAGCAAACACGCTGCAAATACACACAGCACAACCAAATACACAAACGCGCGACAAATACACAACACTTCCCTGGAGAACTTCTGTTGTGTAATCTCGATGCAGCGTTGTGTTGTTGCATTTGTTTTTCGGGAATTATGTGCTTTTCTTTTTGCATCGTTTCTGTTTTCAGAGTTTGTGTGCTTTTCTTTTTGCCTCGTTTCTATATTTGCAGCGCGCTTATGGATTTGGTTGTGTTGTATTGGCAGCATGTTGTCAAATTAATTTGCTTGTGTTTTGTCCATGTGTGTGCATTTCATCAAGTTGCAGGGCGTTTTGGCTAAAAAGAAAACGGGTCCAGAAATATTGAAAAATTTAAATCATGGCTCATTAAAGACTTTTGACGGCAGCAAGTCCGGCCGTGGCCAAGGGACGTGTGAGAAGGGCACCATATCAAATGCTGGCACAATTTTACAGTTACAAGCACAGGCCTGCAGAGCAGACCAGTGACATACATCACATGTTTTATAAGTACAGATGTAGACTACATGCTGCAGAATGGCTCAAAGAAACATGTGGTGTAGATGCGGTCACATTTTGCCAGTGTAGATAATGTAGATGGGTCGGGTTGCCAGGGTGCAGGGCTGCAGGCTTGGCTGATGACCTGTGCTTTGTGCAATGTGTCAATGATTGGAACGCTGAAATGAATGTGCATGCCGTCTTTCTTGTTGGTCCAAGTTACTTCAGGCATCCTGTCAGTAATAACTTGCTCATAGGAGTGAGAATAATGATTTATCTGTCTGTAACATTATCCGGAATTGAAAATTCTACCAAAAACACTGTTTGAAATCAGCAATTACTGGTTTTGCAAATAGTGGAAAAAGTAGATGTGAGAGATTAACCAAGCTATAGGGATTCTTTCTATGGTTAAGGTCATCATCCAAGGTGAAATCCATGATAAAAGTCTACATTTCTACACCCACAGTAACTTCCGTACTCAATTGTGTGCGTTGTATTGATGGATTGTTATGAGTGATTTTGGTGTGATGGAGAGCTTTTGTTTTTGTTTGTCAGTATGTGTGTATGTTTGGGATGTATGTTTTTATTTGTATGTCCCTTCAAGTTGTTTTGTTAACTGTTTTGTCTAAATTGTGGATGTACTGTATTTTTTATTCTTGTTGCCTTCAAGGACTCCCTCGAAAACGAGATGTCACATCCCAAGGGACTATTCCTAAGAAAGAATTTATTCTTCTTCTTGTATTGTACTCTTGCCATACGTATCTCTGCTATCTATGCTTTCAGAGAGCTCCATCTGTTGGGCTCAGAAAAAAAATTCAGTTCCAGCGTGAAACACGCCCTGAAATTATGTATTCACGTGCTGGTGATACAAACACGATGTGTGTTAATAAGTCAGCAGCTGTTTAATTTAACTCTGGACGGAACAGGGCTAGTTTTCCCCCTGCCTCCCCCTTATCACGCCCAGGCTCAGGCTTCGTACTTCACCCACAGACACAGATTGATACTGTATCTGTTTTTAATCTCATTATAAGAAAGAAAATAGGCATCTTTCTGTTCATTTCAGGACAATTATTTAAAATGCTCAAAAGTTCCTTTTTTTTTTTGCGATTTTACTAAACTCAAATGAAGCAACCAAATAGGAGTATGGTTTGTTTTTTAAGATCAGCCATTACTTGATCAAGCACAGTATTTACAACCTGTGGCTTAAAATTAATATTTAGCAACTCTGGATTGACAAGTGCTGTAAAACAACATCAACAGCACAATATGATTATTATTATCTCTTTATTGTGGTTTTGAGGCCTACGGGCAAAATGGTTAACGGTTTAGGCCAAGGGTCTTCAGCGTTCTTTGAGACAAGGGCCCCTAAACTGAATGAGAGCTGGAGCAGGGACCCCTTACTACATATATATTGTTTAAAATTAAGTTACATAATAAACTGGGCCTACAATATTGTGTGGGCATCCTAAGTAAGAATACAACGATATTGTAAAATGTTGGTATGATTTTATAAATCACGTTTCAATGTTAAACATACATGTGGCACACTGAATTCTTGGGATTAACTGTCTGTGGGTGGCTAGCTTAGTGACTACCTTACCTATAGGCCAGTAAGCCTATCATCAATGGCTCTTTATGCTCATAATATGTTTGATTCATGTTGAAACATTTACATTTTTGAAAAAAACTATGTAATAATTTGGTGGCCTCCCTGCAGTAACTCTGAGGACCCCATAGGGGGCCCGGATTCCCTGTTAAAGAGCCCTGGTTTACACACAACAACTCAAAACTGCACACACTTTTCTACTGAGGTGATGAAACCAATTGTAGAGGATGTCTTAGCAAACAAATACAATGGATGTTAATGTGTGCCCTTAAATATAGATCTGTCTCGAAAGACCTCCGTAAGTCACAGTGTTCTTGAGAAATAGACAGCTTTCAATATTGTTCTTAGATGAACAGTGAAAGCCAAAATTCCACCATTGGTACTGCAGACAACATGCGACCATGTACAGTAGAATCAAAATTTTGATGTCTTATCTAATTACACATGCATTCACTCAACTATGCAGCCAGCCTGTGTTGTAAAATGTGTTCTAGCATGATGAATCAAGACCACTTATGCATGACAGGTTTAAAGAGGATGTCCGTGGGAGCTGAACCACTACAAACAATGGATGACTCCCTTGCAGACATCTGATGCCCTAACGTGCCACGAGAACAATACTATTTTTGTGTTTGCTCTTGATGGACCACAATGAAAGAATCAAGTAAAACAAATGTCTGTTCTGCATGACAGAAGTGGAGAGAATTCAGTTTCCAATGTAATTAAAGTGTGGAAAAAACCTAGAGGATAAACTGTAAATCAAAGCAAACACCAAAGGAACCAAAGGATGTTAAATATGTTCTAGGCTCTACAGAAGGAATCTATTAAAGAAAAGGTTGACAGAGACCAAATGAATATGGGAGGAACTAAAAAAGAATAGACACAGTTGAGTGAGTAAGATTATTTCAGTGGTCATTGCTTAGAAATGCATAACAAGGAAGACATAAAAGCAAATGTTGTAAAATACATTTGTAGGAAAGATGAGAACACAACATCTTTGACCAAATGGCAAAAGATGTACTTGTTCAACATATTCTCGTGAATAGCCTCGTACAATAAAAGAAAATGAATGCACACTGATCTGTATATCTTAATAAATATGCGACCAACCAGAGCTCTCACAAAAATTGAGCATTGTGCGGCGATGCCACTTAGGTTTAGGCACCAATACAACCAGTTAAGTTTAGGAAAAAGATTGTAGTTTGGATTAAAACAGAACACAAGGGTTAGGGTTAGGGTTAGGGGGTTAGGGGTTAGGGTTGGGATGCTATGCTCACGAATTGGTTTACCACATGTAGCTTTTTGTTCAAATGGTTCTTGTTCATTAACATTCCATTGTTGGCTGTAATATCTGAACATTTTACAACATTGCTTTTTAGACGCATACTTACTTAGTGCAGCAAATTAGCATCACTTTTAAGCTAATCAGCAACAATACATCTTTAAGATCACTGGACACACAAACAACAAAATATGTAAAGTAAGTGATAAGGCGAGCCAGTTGGTTTGGATCAAGTAAGCTTTTGCAATCCACACAGTAAAGACCACTGTAACTGGCGTCCTCTGCAGCCCTGAACAGCACTGTATCACTTCTGGTGTCCAAACAGCAATTAAAAACTCACCAAAGCCAGTGAGGCTCTTGCTCACTCTAAATAATGAGTCATTGGGCTAAACATGAGCCATAACCGACCCTTCGCTCTCAGACGTTGTCCATCTGTTCAGACAAAATACTGGCAAAACTCCTTAACATCAACCCTAAATCAATCTTAGTTTAGCATGCTAATAAAGTAATTAGCACTGAACACAAAGCACAGCTGAGACTGATGGGAATGTCATTGTAGCAACTAAACAAAAGATTAATTAATTGACCTAAGTAGTAATTCAAATTCATCCTGAGGGTGACATGAATGGTAATCCATAAAATAGTTGTTGGGAAGTTTCATAACTAAAAATCCACAAATGTGAACATTTAGGTGTCACTAGAAGAAAAGTCTTCAAACTTATTGGGATTTATCCTTTGGGAACCATGTATCTTCACCAAATTCCATTGCAATACATTGAGCAGTTCTCAAGACATTTAGCTAAAAGCCCAAAATTTCCACTTGCTGGTGGTGCTAAAGTCCTTGGATCACCAATCTCATTGGGATTCATGGCCTAGGGAAAATGAATGTCTGTACACAACTTCATAACAATCAATCCAACAGTAGTTGAGCCACTGATGAGCTAGTCTACTTCTGGGATTGCTTTATTGGCGACAGAAATTCCACCTTATTATACTCATTTAAGCCGGATAGCCGTTGCCTTGGGCTTCCTTTGGGTTGACATTTTAAACTCTGGTGGACTTATGAGGACTGTGGTTAACTGGTCCTCAGATCTCTGCAGGGTAAATCCAGACAGCTAACTAGACTATCTGTCCCATCTGAGTTGTCTGTTGCGAGACTGAAACAACTTTTGAACATACACATGTTCCACCAAAACAAGTTCCTTCCCGACGCTATTTTGCAGCAGCTCTGCTGATGTTCCCAATCATAGCGCCGCCCAAGACGATTGTGATTGGTTTAAAGAAATGCCAATGAACTAGAGCACGTTTTTCTCCCAACCTAGAAAGCTCTGTGGACTAGCCAGACCCTCTTTTGCAGCAGTGTGGAGGATGGTTTGGCAATGACAGACTACTTATCAACAACAAACAAACCAATGATGCCATCTATTTAGCCACGCCTCTTGCATGGCTAAAAATAAGATTTTGGACTGTGTCCATGAAATGCCTTAATACAGCAGGTACTAGTGAGATATTTCACCATGGCTAAAATTGCATCCCAGGGTTTAGAAATGATGTTTCACCCCGTGCCAGGGTTTCACTTTGATTTACAGCAAGTAGCTTTCTTTCCACTTGTTCATGAGTCAAACAGCAGCAGTGACCTCAGGATGGGGGGTGTAGATGTGGGTTGTCTTTTCCAGCTATGTTATTTCAAAATCTTTGTTTCACAACATACAAAACAAGCACACTGTCCATTAAACCCTAATCCTTTCCTTTATTCTTTCTTTTTCTTCTCCATTCCTTCCTTCTCCTCTGATCTTTCTATCTCTCTTCTCTCTCTCTATTTTTCCTCTTCCTCTCCTCAGTTCATACAAAGTTTAAAACAAGCCTGATGCCTCTGATCTGAATCCACTGTATAAACAGTTGCTGCCTCACCCTTGTTCGGCTGCTATCTTTCTCCATCCCTTTACCCCTTTGAACATGTCTCTTCTTTGTTTTTACTCCCCCTCTCATTTTCTCCTGCTCAAAATATTCACCCAGAGTTGTAATAATGCTGAGTTGCTTTCCCTTCTGCGCTTGTCTCACTTTTCAGAAAAGAATCTCATATCCTACAACTCATTTTTGTGTCTAACTATGCAGTATATTGGTCACGTATTTACTTGAGTTACCTGGTTTGTATCATGGAAAAGAACAAGTGGTTCCAATAACTTGTGTACTCTTGTGTACACAAAACTGGAATACCCACTTTCCTATTAACAAAGACCATCTGTGAAAATGAGATAGTTGAGAACAGTGTGTGCACTGGGGATGGAGCCTCTCCTTGAACCTCAAATTACACTGCTGTCCTTGCATCAACTTCTGCTTGAATAAAAATAAAGCCTAAAATTCGAGTTCAACTATATATCTTTCCCTTACTGTCATCATCTCCTCCTTCCAATCCTTTTTTTCTTTTCCCCTCAAGTCACCCCTCTTCTGCTCTACTCAGGTCAAAGCTGGAACAAAACCTCTGATCTGGTCCCATTAGTTATAAACAGACAGGAATGCCAAGAATGCCAAATAATTTGCCTGAAAAGATGCAGCTGTGATTCAGCTCTGGCACATTCTATTGAAAATCAAAAAGTCCAGTATCTGGTGATAGAGTTGATTGAAAAGTACTCTTGTTGCATTTTATGTTCTTTAAGTCAGTTTCTTGTTTTGTTACTAAAGTCTTCATGTTTTCTTTGTGTATTTACCGCCAGCGCCTCGTATCATCACCTTATTGGAGACAGTGGACGTGCTACTGGATCACAATGCCACCTTCATCTGTGAGGTGGAGTCCCGTCCCCCTGCTGACATCACTTGGACCAAAAACAACCACCCAATAATGTAAGTTCACACCAAAACTTACAGCATGAAGACATTAATGTAGCAACCTACCCTTGCAGGATGAAGTTTATAACCAAAATGAAATTGCAATCTGTGGAATATGTAAAGTAATAAAAATCCAGTAACTGTTGTGGCTAAGTATTGCCTTACAAGGCTAACATTGGCAAGCCATTAGCTACTAACATAGGCTATCACAATGCTACTGTTAAATGATAAAATGTCAGTTAAATCAAAACAATTTTCAAAAGTTTGTGACGTCAGAATATCCTACTATAACAAATGACGATAAACGATGTAACACTAGCAGCTAAATGCAAGGCTAACATTAAAATAATTTGGTAACATGTTAGTCAAATTAGCCACTAATTGTGGCCATTACAATGCAAAAATCAGCAAAAAATTATAAATTATACTAAAGTCAGCTAAAAATATTAGTATTCGTCAACAAGTCCTCTAAATAAACAGGTTGATTATTCCTACCCTCTAAAACAACCTATGAAGGGTTAAATAAAAGCGCCACTCTAGCGCTGGCAGGAAATACAACCCAAAAGAGCGTTTTTTTTAACCTTGGTCACAGTTCTAATAACACATTGTAAACATTGTGTAAATATCACAGTTTGGTTACATTTAGGTGCAAAAGACTTCTTGGTAATGTTTAGAAAATTAAAATCAATATATTTGTTATGTTACTTCACTCCTGGTCAAGCACATGACACAGAATGTGATTCATTTGAATTCAATTTTATTTATAGAATCAAATCATATCAAAAGTTATCTTGAGAAACTTTACAGATAAAGTAGGTCTAGACAACACTCAATAGTTTACAAAGCCCCAACAATTCTAGTAATTCCCCCAAGAGCA
>NC_045748.1:4228978-4229122 GCF_008692095.1 Etheostoma spectabile | reverse complement strand
GTGACAGTGGCAAGGAAAAACTCCCTTTTAGGAAGAGACATCGGACAGACCCGGGCTTTTGGTAAACGGTGTCTGACGGTGCCGGTTGGGGGTGTGATGCACAGTGCAAAAATAGTAACAATAAAGATAATGGAACAGTGACTA
>NC_045748.1:4228050-4228968 GCF_008692095.1 Etheostoma spectabile | reverse complement strand
TCGTAGTAGTTCATGTCATAGCAGGGCGTTACAGGGTGTAGCGTGGCAAAGCAGAGCATGGGTTGATGTAACGGGATGCAGCAGGGTTCAGCAGGACTCTGCAGGGTGTAGCAGGGAGTGCAGCTGGACCACGGCGACAGCTGCAACCAAGATCTTGTTGCCATCTTAATTCAAGGAAATAAGGTGGGCAAAAAGAAAACATAAGGACTCCAGCCGGATCGGGCTTTACTGGCCTGCCTCACTTTACTTTTAGGATATTATTGATTATAAAGTAGATGAATCTGATGACTACGAAGAGAAGCAGGTGGGCCTGGCTAGGGGGACGCCGCAACTCCTTACTCCCTAACTAAGCTTTATCAAAGAGGAGGGGTTTCAGGTTATTCTTAAATGTGGTGAGAGTTTCTGCCCCCGAACCCAGACTGGGAGCTGGTTCCACAAGAGAGGAGCCTGATAGCTGAAGAGACTCTAGGAACCACAAGTAGTTCTGAATTCTGGGAGTGTAGTGTTCTAGTGGAACAATGAGGCACTTAGAGCTCTTCTAAATATGTTGGTGTTAGACCATTTAGAGCTTTGTAGGTTAGGAGAAATATTTTAAATTCAATCCTGGATTTTACAGGAAGAAAATGCATAGAAGATAATACAGGAGAAATGTGATCTCTTTTCTTAGTTCTTGTCAGAACAAGCACTGCAGCATTCTTGATCAGCTTGAGAGTCTTACAGGACTGATTTGAGCGAGCTGATAGTAAGGAATTACAGTGGTTCAGCCTAGAAGTAACAAATACATGGACTAGTTTTTCAGTATTGTTTTGAGACAGGATGTTCCTAATTTTGGCAATGTTATGAAGATGAAAAAAGGCTGTTCTTGAGGTCTGTTTTAGATGGTCGTTAAAGGACATATCCTGATCAAAAATAACTCCT
>NC_045748.1:4221278-4228040 GCF_008692095.1 Etheostoma spectabile | reverse complement strand
AGTAGTGCTGGAGGCCAGGGCAATGGCTTCCAGGGTAGAGACATCTTTAGATAATGAAGTTCAGAGGTGTTTAGGGCCCAGCAATTGCAGGTCATCCAGGATTTATGTCTTTAATGCATGCTTGAAGCTTAGCTACCTGACTGGTTTTGTCAGGCTTGATTGACAAGTATAATTGAGTGTTTCCTCATAATATTAATGAGAGGAAGGATATGTAAGGAGAATAGAATTGGTCCAAGCACTGAGACTTGTGGAACGCCATGGCTTACTTTAGCCTACATGGGGGATTTATTGTTAACAATTTGAGATTGATCGGATAAATATGACTTAAACCAGCTTAGTGCGATTCCTTTAATGCCAACTAAATGTTCCTATCTCTGTAACAGGATGGTATGGTCAATGGTGTTGAATGCAGCACTAAGATCTAATAAGACAAGTATGGAGAAAAGTCCTTTGTCAGCAGCAGTTAGAAGGTTGTTAGTAATTGTCACCAGTGCCGTCTCTCTGCTATAATGCATTCTAAATCAGGACCGAAGGTCCTCAACTAAACTATTGCTATGTAGAAAATCACACAACTGATAAGGGACAACCTTCTCAAGGATCTTGGAGGGAAAGGGAAGGTTAGATATAGGTGATGTAGTTCATTTGTTCATTGAAGAATACGTGCATCATAATTGCAGTTTGAACGTGTCTGATGGCGGCGTTGTTTAGTGTAGAAAAGTCTCGTATTCACCTACATCATATTTCATCACATTTCACCATATGATTGTTCTGTGTAAGGTTCAAACTAGACAAAGAGTATATTTCTAATGCTATTCATATTTCAAGACAATGAAAAGTTGGGTAAACTTCTGCTCACAATCAGACTCTTATTTGTTATTTTCACCCACCAGGTACTATGACCCCCGGTACATTACCAGGGAGCAGGGCCAGATGCTTAGCATCCCTCATGTAAGAGAGACAGACAATGGAGAGTACTGCTGCCTGGCCAGTAATGGCATCGGAGAGGCAGCAAAGAGCTGCGGAGCTCTGCAGCTCAAGATGAGTATGACTGCTTTCTTTCAAGTTTGTAGGGCTAGAGTCTAGACAATCTTGATGTTGATTTTAAGAATTTGCAGATGGTATAGTTCCATCAAGAACAACACTCTCACAGTAGCCCAACAGAGCAAACTGCAATAAATAAACCATAACTTTTCTTTTCCTCATAGAACTTTCATTCTACCAGTCACTTTTGATTTTTCATATTGTCTGTACAGTAATGTGTCCTTCCTTCATGTCCTTAGATGTCCTGTGTTGATAGTATGTTGCTTTTGGAGTGGTTACCTCTGTTACATGTTTGTGTTGTGAACCAACAGATTCTAGCAATATGCCCAAGACAAATGTCCCCTCCGGGACAATAAACTGTATTCTATTCTAGTCATTGACATAAACAGATCAACCAATGTCTCTTATGTCTTATCTGTTTCTCCAACAGAGCCACAAATCAAACGCCATCCTACCAATCAAACCTTTCTGGTAGAATCCAAAGCAGTGCTGCCCTGTGTAACCCTTGGCAACCCCAAACCAGAGGTCACCTGGCTCAAAGATGATGAGCTTATCAAAGTATGCACTTTTCCCCCCCTTTAACACATAGAAAGTTGGTCTCGGGAGGGAACTTGTTTTGGTAAAACATTTGCACCCACCTTAAAAGAAAACGCCACATATAATATAAAATGAAGTTAACTGTTCACACAATACAGTAACGTGAGCTATTTAAATAAGCTGGACACCTGGTTAAACCTAATTTGCTCTTACCGGTGTATCGCCCTGTGTGACAATACTTCGTCCACAGCAATCCCCCCCAGTTGGTCACAAAACCTCCCAGTTAGATAGTAAATGCTGTGACCTTAAAACATACTGTATTTTTTTGGAAACATTTACAATTATTTCCCAAAGAACCAAGGAATTGTTGCTTGATCTACATGTTCTTTCAAACATGCCAACCGTAGCATGTAGCTTCCTAGCTCAAAGTTTATTTGTTGTTTTCCAAGTTTTGCACACGAGGGACATCCACTGGACCACAGGCGATTATCCGGTATATTAACTGTTCAGACTAGTGTTCATCTGGCCAGGACTGGGAATGGGTACAGACTTTATATTAGCATAAAAGAACCCATCTTTTCTTGTCTTAGTTTCTAGTGTTCCATAGCATAAGATTGAAAAAAACTATAAAATGTTAAGATGTCATTTCTAACTTTAAAATTGGTCTCATCTCTCCCAGTTCAGTGACCGTGTTACCATTCTTGACTATGGTGCATTGAAGATCCATAACATACAGAAGGAGGATGCGGGACAGTATCGCTGTGTGGCCAGGAATAGCTTTGGTTTGGCCTTTTCAAAGCCCGTCACCATAGAGGTACAGGGTATGTATTTTAACGAGGTTTCGCTTACTATGCTTGGTACAGTATGAACATGATGCACTTTAAAAAACTAATTCAAACCAGTGGAATGTAATTCTTTGGCAACATTATATGTATAACAGTGTATGAGTTTTTGTGTCTACACTGTGTGTTGTTTTTGTGTGTGTTCAGCTCCAGCACGAATCCTGCTGGTTCCTAAGGAGAAGAGAGTAGCGTATGGAAGCCAGATTTCCTTGAAGTGTAACGCCACAGGAAATCCAATCCCCACCATCACATGGCTGGAAAATGGAAATACTGTGAGTGTATTTTTCTGTTGAATTCTGTTGAATTTTATCTCTATTAGCCGCATATAATGTGACTTTTGGACAAAGCAGACGACGTTACTGTGTAGGTTCCAAATCTATGCTAAAGTATGTGAAGATGATGGCTTCAGAAATACAACTGCATGTGCAGACTGCAATGCATGTTGGCGTTCCTGACTATCTCCTTTGTTATTAACAGAGCCTGTTCCCATTGTGTCAGGCTCTGTGGCTGACAACATACCAAAGAAGTAACAATAATAATAAAAATTGATGGTGGTAGCTACAGCCATCCATCCATCCATCCATCCAGGCCCAATCCTCCAGGTCTCTTGCAAATGCTTGTAATCTTACTAGGAATATTGTTGTCGCCTTCACAGTGTTTGAGTTTAAGTGTTTGAGTTTGGCTCAAATGTCAGTCAACACAGCCAGCATCAGAGACATCCCATCACGTTGCTAACATTGTAACACATTGTCAGCCACAGAGCTGGGAACAGACTGTGACAATAACAGAGGAGATAGTCAATAAAGCCAACATGCATTGCAGTCCGCACATAAAGTTGCATTTCTGAAACCTTTATCTGCACAAACTGCAGCATAGATTCGGAACCTGCACATTAACATTGTCTACTTTGTCCTTTTAGCAACAAACAACCGAAGAACAGACACAGGGCTAAAGACATACTATGCATTTTTGGGAACAAATCCAGTACGTGCTCAGTACCAGTCCTCCAGTGGATCTCTCTTCCGGTGTCAGACATACAGATCTATAGTGTCCCATTCGTTTTGGTCTAAAGAAGCAACACGCTCTGTTCTAAAGTGGTTTAAACTAAATCATGTTTTGAGACAGACGTCACTCTACGGCTCTCCATGACAACAGCAAATTGTTTTATAGTAATAGGGTTTAAGGGCTCGAGCAGGGGCAAACCAGGACACTAGGAAAACAAATCCACACACACATAAAGTAAACTGTAATGCAAGCTACAAGAAATTACCCACCTAGGCCTCTCTGTAAGGCTCTCTCCCTTTCTGTCTTTGTACTTCTGTGACATTTTGGCGACAGACAGACAGACCCACACACACACACACACACACACACACACACACACACACACACACACACACACACACACACACACACACAAAGACTGACTATGGGATCAGTGATATAAACAGCAAAGGAATTCTCATTATGGTGACAGGGGATTGAAGAGATTGCCTTCCATTTAGCCGATCATTCTCAGTTTTATCAGCTCTAATTGGGTTTCATTTGTAAATGGAGCCAGTAAGGTTCTTATGGACTTAAAAGGGGTTGAATGGTTTATGTTAACTGCTGACTTGTGACTTTGGCTAGCTGTTTTGACAGCCCAGCCATGTAAGGTGGTCTCACTGGGATATACAGCTGTCACACAGGGCTGATAGTATATGGAGGTCATAAAAAATAAGATGACTAGGAAACATAAAAAGGTACCTGCTGATGATGATTTGTAAACAAGAAACAAAAATAAAACAGATTTGGTGACCCGGAGTGCCAGTATTTTAATTGTTATGATGCGTGCTAAGTCTAATAATCCAGCCCGGTATCATGGCAGTCCGTGAAATGGTCACGTTCCCAAAAAATAAACGAGAAAATTGTGTCCCTGTTGTGACCATTTCACATACTGCTGTGAGACCGGGTTGAATGATGAAGGAATTATGTTCTAACATGTGAGTTGTAGCCACATGCAATGCTTTTTGGGACACCAGGAGAAGAAATTGTTTTTGACTCATGCCAAGTGTTGTTTTTCAAAACTACACATATGTTACTTAATAAGTAAACCAGTGAGTTTTTCACTTCCTCCACACGGTATTCAAGAGAAAAGCTCACGTATCAGACCAAGAAAGACACAATGCTCTATTTAGATTTTAGTTGCAATTCAATTAAAATCTTGTAAATATTGTCAAGCACTTGCATCTTCTTTGAAGTTCACTTCTCTTCTTTTGGGTTTGTGTAGTTAAGATCCTGCTAGAAACCTCATAAAAAAATGTATCTTAAAGTTTTTATTTAGTTGTGAAACATGAAATTACAAGCTTGACCACCTTAAGGAACAGGACTTTTTTTTCAACCAGGCAGCAGACATTTAGATTATGCGTGCCGTTGTGGGCAGACATACACCACATCACGTCTGGGTATTTTATAGTCTTGGGTGCTAGCTACAATGTGATTACAAGCCCATAATGCTTGTAAATAATGTGTGTGTGTGTGTGTGTGTGTGTGTGTGTGCGCTGATTAAAATGACTGTGTGAGCTGCTTTTCTGGCAGCTTGTTGAGGTCATTAATTTAAGCGGGGCTGGATCGAGCTCGCCCCAAAAACAGACGTGTCAGACACAACTTCAAATATAGATGCTTCACACATCAGCCACTTGACTCACTTACACGCACACACACACACACACACACCACAGAATCTCACATATATCATTTGTATATATATATATATAGTTGTGTGTCAAAGATAACAGACATTTTATCTGGTTAAATCTGTTCAGTGTGAATACCGGGAACTGTTTAAATCTTTTAAATGTTCACAAGTGGTTATTTTAGTGCCAGACTTAATTTGATCAACTCAACACCCTTTAGGGTGTTATAAAAGGTATAATAAGTGTATGAGCACTGCAGACATTACATCTCAAGACATTGTTTCAATTATATGATGGAAACTTTGGAGGGTAAATTATTCTTATTTTCACAATCTGTTCCCAACTCAACTTTGCATTACTGCCATCATCTGGTAAGGAGTGGGACTGAGTAGACCCGTGTCTCTGCTTGATATCAAAAGGTAAATCTCTTCTTTCTGTTGCTGTGAATCTCTGATCTAAACATAGCCAAACACATAATCATCGTGGGACATCCTCCTGGGACATATATGCTACCTATTATGAGAGGACGGCCATTTCTGAAATATTTGACCAAATTCTCCCCTGGAAGTCTGAAAGTTCTTGTGTGTACAGGTTTTAGCAATGATGGTGTGATGGTGTGATTAAAAGGAGGCACAATTTTCTACAGTCGTACAGTATATGACAATATATTTATATGTATATTACATATTACAGATACTGTAATTCTGTGTTTAAAATATTAGTGTAATGCAGGATTTAGCAGCTGGTCTTACAGGGAGATGTGTTCAGGTGAATATTTTGGCGTTTTGCTATCTTGAGGCAGTGGGAAGTGATCGTGCCATTGACCAACAAAAACCTGGGTATTTTAACAGTGCATTAGTAAAATGCGCCTAGGCTTATGCACAGCGTGTGCACACTTGTTACACACACACACATACACACACACACACACACACACACACACACACACACAGGAAAGCGCAGCAGCACACAAACATGCAAAAGACAAATACAAATATGATTGTGAAAATCCTCCATCACAATAGCAAAGCGCCAAGGGACAAACACACCTGGATTTTAAAGGGAATGGAAGCTGACTCTGATTGGTTTATTGCAAATGAAGACACTAAGTACAACCCATTTGAACCCTTTTTTTCTGCTATTAAACTAGCAAAAGTGGATTTGGACACGCCCTAAACGCACCTGTGCCATACGCTTCACGCCGTGCACTTAGATCATTGACATAAGGCCCAATATAATTATGGTGTGTATTTGTCCTTGCATAATAACACATTTCTGCAGGCTTTTTCTTTTACTCTCTCAATTTCTTTTTTCTTCCAGATCTCAGGTGCGTCGGTCGAAGAGACTTTAATTGGAGAGGTCATCCTGTCCGTTCTGAAAGTGACGGTGAATAAGCCGGCGCTGTATACATGCCTGGCCTCCAATAGACACAACGCTGGGGCCAACACAGTCAAGGCAACTGCCAGAGTCACTGTCACAGGTAGTCACACTTTTTCATCTCCGTTCAACACTGACTCGCTCACTCCAAAATAAGTAGAAAAACACATATTATAGATGCTTGTAGCTCTTACACCGGTGTGTGTTGGGTTGTTGCTGCTATGTCTTGAGTTATGTTAGCTGCCACGTAAGTTGTGGTTTGTGTGGCTTCAGCTGTTTGTTGCCGCCAC
>NC_045748.1:4219418-4221268 GCF_008692095.1 Etheostoma spectabile | reverse complement strand
CCCCCCCCCACACACACACACACATTTGGCATTTGGTTGATACCTTAGCCACAGTCCCCTAAAAAAAAAAAACACACACACACACATCCCTTCATTCCTGACCACACACACTGCCCCTCCACCTGGTTGTTCCTAAGTCTCCTCAAAACTAGCTATGAGTTGGTAAGAGAAGCACCATGGTTGATTTTCTCTTCCTACTGAGACTGATTTTTGTCTCCTGTCCTCCTCTCTTCTCCCCTTTCCTCATACTTGTGTTTCTTCAACCAACATCTTCTGGATATTGCCACTTCCCCATAGAGTGGAGGTAAGAGAAATGGCCTGTGCCTTTGTATATGCTACCTTTCTTCACCTTGTGTGTGTCGTGGCTTCCTTCCACGTTTCTCCTCTCCACAGTGCATGACAGTATTCAAACGCATGTACACGTGCACATTATAGTATAGTAAATACATAGCATGCATTTGTATATATTACATTTTCATTTACTTTTCACTAGTTTATAGAAAAAGGTGTTTCATTTCAGTTGAACCACCTTGAATTGTAAAAATGACACAGAACATTGTCTGTCACTTCATTCTTTACACGCACCATAACCATGTGTGTTTACACTGTGTTTGAAGAAACTAAGTGCCGTTGCTTCCTTTGGGTCTGCTGAAGACAATATGCACTTTAGTTTTGGCAATAAACCTGCCATGCCAAGAAGGAGCCGCTCTGTCACTCATATGGTGTGAGCTGAGTTTGAACTTTACTGAACCACAACAACAGTTACCACATCTGCACTATGGAAGTTCAGAGACATGGAGAGAAGGAGATGAAGAGAGACAGGTGGGAGAAAGAGAAAATAAATGTCGGCCTTGGGACGCCTCATCAGAATTTCTGAGGTAAACGTGAAGAAATAGGCAGAGAATTGCAGGGCATGGACAAACAAAAGGATCGAATGGTTAGAGCTTGATTTGATCATGACCACATCTGAAAAATATACTCATAGGATGTAGAAAATGAGAAAGTCATTGAGAGAAAGTAAAAAGAAGGAGGACAAGGTGAGATGATAGGGTTAGACTCCGATTCCCTATGTTCCCCAACATCTGGAGTTTGGAAGTGTCGCATTATACAGACAGAGGGACAAGTGGAGAAAAGGCTGTTAGACGGACGGGCCGACAGAGAGACCATGGATGTGAGGCAGACAGGAAGAAATGTGGAGCATGTCCTTTCTGGAAAACAAACATGCAGACAGAGAGGGAAACAGAGAGTAGGAAGTAAAGAGTCAGGAACACAGACAGCAGGTTGAAGTATGTATGCGTGACTGATTTCTTCAATGTAGAGGCAGCAAGTAAGTCCAACAGGCCAACAGGCAGTCCAACAGGATATACATTCCTATGAAACCTGTTAATGCTCAACATCTGGATGATTTTAAAGAAGATATCTCCGTTAATGCATGGAGATCATTTCTTTTTGTATTATTTTTTAAGTGCATGCATTGCCACACAAGTTTACAAACTGTCAGCCAAAACAGTAGAAGACTGATAGCTCTGGGCGACCCGTTGTTCGGATCTATTTCTCACCCCGACTTTCCAACGGCCTCGTGTGCTGCGTTCTAGTTCTGTTCTGTCCTCCGTCGCGCCATACCACACCATAGAGCTGGCCGATATGGGGTAAATAAAATATCAAAATAATATACATTTTTTGCCAAATACCTCAATATCAATATTGATATTTTGTGGAAGAAAAGGGAAGAGGAAAAAAATAAAAAACTTTAAAAAAAGTGTAAATGTGTTTGTGTATGTATGCATCTGTGTCTATGATGTGTAAATACTAATGTGTAGATAACTGAAGCATAAGATTTACTAAAGGAT
>NC_045748.1:4218641-4219408 GCF_008692095.1 Etheostoma spectabile | reverse complement strand
AGAGAAAGGGGGTCGGACCTGATAAGTTGTTTATCAACTTCTTTCTACTCCTTTTGAACATGGGACGTTTTTTGTTTTGTTTGAATGACTTTCAATTTTGGAAGACTGTGCCGGATGTACATGACCTTATTTATCTGTCATTTTATTTATATATGTATGCATGAATGCATGTATACAAATCTTTTATTTTATTGCTTTTTTTTTTACATGTTCAAATAAACTATTAAACAAACTAAACTAAACTGGTGACATTGTAGGGTTGACAATTGGTGCTTTCACAAAATATGCACACAATGAAATGATAAATAATCATCAGTTATGTTGATGTAATACCTATGTGGGTAAAGGCTAACAATAGAACATCTAGAACAATCTAGTGTGTTCATAAAATTAAATCACTCTACTGTAATGCAACCTTTAAAACCAGGAAAAGACAACACTTGTGTCATATTACAATATTATGACATCAAAAATCTAAGACGAAATCAAGCCACATATCGATATAGATGTAAATATCGATATATTGACCAGACCTACCACACCAGGAGCCTCTCAGAAGTGGACTCGCACATTTTATTGTCTCTACAAGTAATGTTTATTGTACTGTTTATTTATCATCTACCTTCCACTCCAGGCTCTGCTCTTGTCTGGCGTTCTGGCGTTCTTTATAAAAAAACATGATGAAGATGAATCTCTTGTCTCCCATGGATTTGTAGACATGACATTTTGGTGGTGGTGGGGCGGGGGGGGGGTAGATATTGGATGGA
>NC_045748.1:4139605-4218631 GCF_008692095.1 Etheostoma spectabile | reverse complement strand
ATACCTGCTTTTCCTCCACACACATAATTAAGGCCAGTAAAAAAGCTACAGCCAAAGGTTATATCAACAAGCTATACAAAATACTATCTGTTCATTGTAATAATGCCTTTCTGCCTGACAAGTTATGACAGGGCCTTTCTTCATTGAATGTTTTTAAATACCTGTCAGTAAATATTATATACATGAGACTAGAGCTGGGCAATATATCGATATTATATTGATATCGTGACATGAGACTAGATATCGTCTTAGATTTTGGATATTGTAATATCGTAGTAATAATATAAGTGTTGTCTTTTCCTGGTTTTAAAGGCTGCATTGCAGTAAAGTGATGTCATTTTCTGAACTCCTGACTGTTCTAGCTGTTCTATTATTAGCCTTTACCCACTCAATCATTATATCCACATTACTGATGATTATTTATCAAAAACCTTATTGTGTAAATATTTTGTGAACGCACCAGTAGTCAACACTACAATATCGTTGCGGTATCGATGTTGAGGTTTTCGGTGAAAAAAAATTGTGATATTAGATTTTCTCCATATTGCCCAGCCCTACATGACACACTGCATGAAGTCAAGTCATGAAGCGTCATAAAGTCAACTTTATATAGTACTCTGTACAATACAATGTTGCAGCCAAACAGATGCAACAAATGCAATATGTATTCCTGGAATATGCTTTTTTACTCCATTCACAGTTCTAAGTCAACATCAATGACTTGACTTATACTAACCAATATCTGAGAGAAGCACTGTTAAGGATCTTTGTGTTTTTGTTCTTCCTTGGTTTAAACAATCAACTCTCCTTTGTGTTTGTGTGCGTCTACTTCCCCCAGACTCTACAAGGGCATTGCAGGCTACTGCAGTGCGTACCGTGGAGATGTGTGCCGCACCATCCTGCGAGATGACTTGCTGGTTTTCTTTAACTCCTCCCTCTCGGACCCGGAGGACATGCAGGAGTACCTGGTTCAGAGCTGGTGGACGGAGCTGGAAGGACTCAGTACGCTGTGTAGCCCTGCAGTACGCTCACTGCTCTGCCACTCCTCCTTCCCCGACTGCAACCCGTCAGGGTTAGGACCGGCACCTAAACCTGTCTGCAGGTACAGTAGTACACGTGTCTCTGTGTTTCACCTGTCCTCTCTGTTAGCACACTAATGTAAATGGACTGTATTTATATAGCGCTTTTCTAGCCTTAGCAACTACTCAATGGGATTTTACAGAATACAGGAACCATTCACACACATTCACACACTGTGGCCGAGGCTGCCGTGCAAGGCACCTCCTCCTCATCAGATAAGCATTCACACACATTCACACACTGATGCCACAGCACCGGGAGCAATTCAGGGTTCAGTTACTTTCCCAAGGACACTTGGACACTGAGCCACAGCCGCCCACTATAAGAAAGTACAGTATAGGAAAGAGTGAATGTAAGAAGGAGCATAATCTATGTGTTTTCCTTTACCAAACAGAGAACACTGCCTGGCTGTGAAGGAGCTGTACTGCCATAAGGAGTGGTTGGTCCTAGAGGGCAGCAGTTCAGTCCAGCCTGGCTACTACAGCTCTGTCCCCGGGTCCCACTCTCCCATTTCACTGCTGCCCAACTGTCAGGCCTTACCAAGTCTTCGCACAGACCCTGATGCTTGTACACATGTCCCTTTTGTAGGTAAGACAGCCCTTACTGAGACAACTTTGCGTGTCGTTTTAAAAAACAAGCACATTATCCAAAGTGCGAAGTGTTTCTTCAATGTTTCACCCATAGAGCATGTTCTTTTCATGGTTTTCTGTCAAAATGTCATGTTCATTTCTGAGGAGTAAGTTGGTAAATGGGTCATATGCATGAGCTTGCGAACAATTTACAGTATGCGGTGTCACAGAAAAAGAACAAAATGCACTTATTAGCACACAATTCAAGATCAAATTGACTTTATGCTTCACCTTTTTTTTTACATCTAGATTAGTTAGATCTAACATTTGTTAATTCTGTACTGCAGAAACAGCTTGAGTGCAGCAATCTAACATTAAAAAAGCCGAAAGGAAATGAAGCATTATGTAAAAGAGAAGCAGGAGTTGCGTACAGCCAAAAAAAGCCTGGCCTGGTAAACTGCAGGTCACTGATACTGATGAGGTCATGAAGAGGGTCTGACCAGCTGAGCCAAAACATACAGCTGCAGGCTTGTGTGTGTGTGGTGTAATAAATAGGGGTAGCATTGTGTGCATATTTGCTCTGTAATATAATCTTAACTGTACTGAACTGACCTTCGGTGCTCTACGGATTTCACCATGGTGTTTAGTTTTTTTCAAATTATCCGTGCTTCCTTATATTGTTTTTGTTTAGATATCTGCTCTTTTCATTTCAGATATCAAGCAAGATGAAATTACAAGTAAGGGGGAAAGAGTTTGAGTGCAACATCAATGTATTTTGTCACATATTAAATAGTAAATGTTAAAAAAAATCACACGTTTATCCCGTATCGATCCTTTTTCCTATCAATAGCAACATGTTACAACGACAGAGGCCGCTTCTACCAAGGCAGCGTGAATGTGACGAGGTCTGGGATACAATGCCAGTCATGGAGCCAACAGGTATCATGGCTTGTGTGTGTGTGTGTGTGTGTGTGTGTGTGTGTGTGTGTGTGTGTGTTGTGGTGTGTGTGTGTGGGTGTGTGTGTGGTGGTGTGTGTGTGTGTCAAATTGCTACAGAATGTGTATAACTTATTGACAACTTAAATATACAGTGCAGATACAAAATAACCACGTTATAGAGGGTGGGGCCCAAAAAGACTCAATTACAGTATCTGCTAATAGGAATGTGCCATGTGCTTTGTCACATGTTTAAAACTATGACTTTTTAATAACCTGCCAATCTCAACCACCACAAAAGAAAAATTTATTAAAGAAAGAGAATTGGAGAATAGTTGAACAGATAACATTCAACACAACGATGCCTGTATTTATAGCAATTATATTGTAAATAATGTATTAGAGTCTAAGATTCTAACTTAAGTGTGACTGTTATTTTGTCTGTGCACTTTTACATCAAACATTCCTGACCTCTAACCAGGAACAGAAAAACACTGCTTACAAGTGCAAAAACACACACATGCACACACACAAACTCACCCTCTGTGGCCCAAAAGCCTCTTATGTTTTAATGGCTTTGCAGGGAGAGAGTCTGTTAGGGTTGGCTGTTACTACTCTCTGTTGCAGAGTGTGTGTGTGCCAGGGCAGCAGAGAGTGAGGGGCTCATCATGTCACATCCTGCCTCTGGAAGCAATTAGCACACACCACACACACCACACACCACACACACACACACACACACACACACACACACACACACACACACACACGAACGTCTCTCTAATGTGATTCACAAATATAAGCGTAGTCTCTTTCTCCTTTTTCCAATTTCCTCTCCGCAGAATATTTTACTTTCAGTCCAAAAATAAAAAAAATAAAATGTTGTTTTTTTTTCCCTTCCACACCCAATTGTATGCGCATTAAAGCAAGTACTGTTGGAAAAAAGGTCTTTGCGTCTCACAACCTACAGTAGTAACACTAATTACTACTACTTTTACTAATAGCAGTACTTCCTACAGCACTATATTGTGGGGTTACAGGTTCTGATTATTGAAAGCCCTGCTCATGACTCACACCTACGCTGTGTAGTAGTTACAGGATTCCAGATTTAAAATGAGTTACATGGATGCATTAAAAAGTCACCCAAAGACAGCATTTTTAACCAGTTCATTTAGCTAACTAGTTTAATTTGGTCACTAGCTACAATACAGCTGCTAACATTTGCTAGTGTCATTTCAGTGGACAAAAATGATGATCACATAATATCCTGAAATCTGCTAAACTTGCCACTGTTATCATGGTCGACCTGCAGTATGAGAACAGAAAGCTTGATGAGCTGGGTGGTCCCCGTGCCTGTGTCGGATTCCAGTGGGATTGTACATAAATGCATGTTATTTTGGGGGATGGGTTGCCCTTGGAAGGGACGCCGTCTAAAAATATTTGGCACACTGGTCTTCCCCAAATTCAGGATTTAAAATTACGAAGAAGATAGCAGGAATGTAGCATGTGCTACTTCCACTGGAGTTGTGTGCAGGCCAAACTTAAATTAAAAAGGTAGGCTGTTAAACAAGATGGGATTATTTGGAATGTTATGCTTAAGTTCCTGGCCAGTATCAAAGCTTTCATTTCCTGTTGTATAATAAGTATAATAATAGCCTCATTGGGATAATGTCTGTAACAGTTCTCCCAGAAGGCAATGAGAAGCTGTTTGCACCATTTTCTTGCTGAACTAATATGACCTATGTGTTTTTTTTACCTAAATGAGGTAGATTAATATGGTTAGAATCAACATTCTTCTTTTTTGGGATACTGTTTCATGAATACTAATTAATAGCTAAAAAGGATTACTGATGGTGGATTTACAGCTGAAACCAGAGTGCAACTTTCACCTTCTTACCTGGTCCATTATAGTCGCAGGAGCAGCAGCTGTTCCTAATACTTTGCACAGTCAGTGTCTTTAAAAAAAAAATCTACAATGCAGGATCATCTAGCGATGGCTGTGTCCAGAGTCATCATTTACCTTCCTCACATCACAGAGCAGATGTTTTAAGAAAATCTTTTTTTTTTATAGTGGATATATAATATTCTGCACAGATGTGTCCTGTATGAAATGAGCTCCAAACACTAATGTTCCACATGTCATGTGTTACCCTCCATGGTAAAATCAAATATATGGTCAGGACATATGTACAGTATGCTGTAGTGTGCATACTGTGAGTAGGGTCCTATTTTGTGCTGAGTCACAAAGAAATACTTGAGCAAAACTTTGCACAGACATTATTGAGAAGGCAGTGTATGCCACTTGAGGAACTGTAAGGGCACTATTCATCCTCAGTTTAACATTTAACCTACAATGATGTAAAACATACACAATGGCATTTGTAAAACGGGTTACTCCATCAACTTGTTCATTAACATTTTTAATTGCTTACATGTACATTACTCAGGTTATTGATTGTTTTGTTACGTCATATTGTTTGATGACTATAGCTTTGTGTTTAGTTCTGTGACTCTTTGGTGTTTTTAATGAGAACGTTCTCACCAGAAGAACGACGCCATTGCTCATTTGTTTACACAGCTATACACAGTGACCTCACATGGACTGTTCTCCCTAATTAACAAAGGCTCAAGGAGTGTGACATTGTTATAGTGCAATGAAACCTCTTCAGGGAGAAGGCTGGTGGATGGTTGGAAACTATGTCCACAATCTTTCGTGAACCTCAACCAAGTGGTTTTAGTCAATCAAGTAGATTTTGGCATAAGGAAATGTTGTTATGAATTGTTTTGGAAGGCAATGGCAAATGACCTATCTTGTCATTTAGGGAAGAGGACTTGTTTTTCCCACTGTTTTTGCAACAGTGGGAAGTCAACCCTGTGGGCAGTTTGCTTTGCACATTCAGATTCAGCACCACATGCGTTGGATTTAGCCGATTCAGCTCATAACGTATAACCTCTTGGGATAGGTTGGACCATTGCTCTTTTGATGGCTAAAGCTCATGACCCACAAAGACACCAGATGTTTAGTATTTAAGTTGGCACTCTTAGATACAACCGTGCAACCCCTAATGTTCCTCACTCAAGTACATTTTACACCCTCTTCAGTTATTAAACTGTAACCTTACTGAAGGCACTAAACAGGGCCTTACGTAATGTATTAAATTATTTGAAGGGCCAACTTATTTTTAAATGACGAAAATACGATATTTCTTGGAAAAGTGAAAAACTCTGTCGATCAAAATCTGATTGAAATAGCTCTTGAACATTTTTGGAAAAGACACACAACAAAAGATTTACTGATCAGAGACAAGTTTCCTCAATGCCCTTTCCAGGTATTGGGTCAGCAACAGAACAGATACTAATTAGCTTGAAACTCTAAAGGCAATGCTATCACCCACGACAGGACAATTAATAGCCTACTTTAAATGTCTTATTTAATATCCCCAGATCAATACAGTGAAGAGACTTACTTCTTGTTGTTTAGAAGCAGAAAAATGCACCGTTTCAACAAGGTCATCTAACAATTGTAGGCCATCCAGAAGCTCTTTTAATCCATCATGAAATAACATTGTCTTTATAGCATATGAACAAACAATCATAAATCCAAAAATCCACTCACAAAGCTTCACTTTGCTCCGCGACCTTTTAACCCAGCATCTTACTTTGTTTGTAGCTTCCTAGCCATTAGTTCCAGCTTTTCAACAAGTGTTTTGGTGTCTTTGTAGCCCTTCCAGAATCTTAGTAATCCAGCCAGGAAGACAGTGGCTTTTCAGACACTTACACAAGTAATTCCAAGGCGATAAATCCACGATTGAACGGCTAATTTTAATTTAGTCATCTTTTTGTACCAAAAATTGATGTATCACGTTAGCCGGGTGCCATCTTGGATTGTGGTCCTTGACTGACAGGTGTGTCAATCAATCACATAAACAAAGTACTGACTTTGCTCAGCCAATAGAGAGAGCCCTTACAGGAGGGCCATATTCAAGGTGTCTGGGTGTGTATTGGAAGGTCCTGGCAAAGTCCTGGCAGATAGATAAAGAGACACCAGAATGAACCCTGGAGGTTGAAATGAGTGGGGTTTGGCCTACTGATGTCAAATAGCAGACATATAATGCATTGAAAATGACACAACTAACTTTTTGGATGAAGGAATTTAGACTTTTATGGGGGGGAAATGATAATACTTTCATATTTGTGTTAGAGTTTATTTTTGTTTCTCCTGATTGCCAAGACTTAGGATGACTTTTTTCCAATGCCAAAGGTTTTTGTTTGTATTTTCGTGTGATTTCAAGACATTTCTTTGAGATTCCATTTTTGTTTAGTCTTTCATTTTGTCTTTATAGGCATATAACTATATGTGCATTCATGGGACATCACCGCAGTGATCATATATCCTGATGGCCCAGGTTCTCCTGAAAGAAATTGTGTCTTTTACTTGATGAAATATTAGATAAGATGGGTCAGACCTCAGAGGGTTCCGGACTCACAGGGTGGATCCTAGACGTATTCACTGTCCCACTGTAGGAAGTACAAAGAAGCAATGATAAACTTCTGACAAGGCAAGAATTAAAGGCCCCCAGTGTTTTCCTGTTCCTCTTATAGCTAGTTACTTACAGAATATTGCTTTTTGATAATACTTCACAGCAATGATGGAGTACTCGACCCCTGGACTCGGACTCAAGTCCCACTCAAGTCGCTCTTCTTTGGACTTGTGACTTCACTTGGACTCGCGCACTGATGACTTTGACTTGAGGATTTATGA
Organism: Etheostoma spectabile; assembly: GCF_008692095.1. Lineage (NCBI taxonomy): Eukaryota > Metazoa > Chordata > Actinopteri > Perciformes > Percidae > Etheostoma > Etheostoma spectabile. The sequence continues at coordinate 4,211,284 of NC_045748.1, read as the reverse complement.
AATAGGACTCAAGCATTTATGAAATAGGACTCGGAAGTTTCAGACTACTTTTATGTGTAATAGACAGCTATTCTCTCTTCTTGGGTGATTCAGACTTTGAGTCTGACTCAAACACCAGGGACTCTGGGCTTGACAGCTGGTAACTTGACTACAACACTGGTTTAAGCTTGATTTTCTTCATGTTGTTCTCCCCGTAGATTCCCCACCAGCACCGGCTGTCTGTGAATGTGATTCCAGAGTTAATGAACTCAGACAACCACTGCAGGAACCCGGGAGGAATCAGCGACAAGCCCTGGTGTTACACCTCAAATCCCAACATACGCTGGGAGTACTGTGCCGTGCCGCAGTGTGGGGAGATCATCATAGCATCAGGTGATGCCTACAATTGTCCTTTTGTTCTGTTCCAATCCCTGGCTCTCTCACTAAAACCCACCCAATCACAGAAAATGTCTAGGAAGCTGTTTCGCCAGTTAGCAGCTAACATGCGATTGATAAGATAGGGTTTCTTTCTTGACTTGATTTTAACGGTCTCTTTGAGGGTTAGTGACGAAGCCAGAGTCGGCAGGCCCTCGTCAGACTCCTCATCTCCCCACCACGACCACTGTATCGTCTCCGGCTTACTACATGTCCGTCATCATCATCCTCCTGAGTGCACTTGCAGCCGCTGTCTTCCTCACTATCAGCATCCTCGCCTGCCGCAGACGGAGGAAGCAGTGGAGAAACCGGAAGAGGTGAGATAAAGACAAGATGAGAAGTTCTATATTCATCTGTGTCCCCCTTTTTTGATTCCTCACTCCCCCTTTCTGTCCTCAGAGCAATGGAGACCCCGGCGCTGAGCGCTCTTCCATCAGAGATGCTACTGGATCGACTCCACCCCAACCCCATGTACCAGCGGATTCCCCTGCTGCTAAACTCAAAGCTGCTGGCCCTAGAGTATCCCCGAAATAATATCCAATATGTTAGAGATATTGGAGAGGGAGCCTTCGGACGGGTTTTTCAAGCCAGGTGAGATAAAGCAGAGGAGATGAGGAAAGGGGAAATGATCAAGTCCTTCAAAACATACAACCATATAGGTTGTTTATTCTTACCCTCCAACACGACCTATAGGAAAATTTCATAAAGTACCGCCCCTCGCAGTGGCAGGAATTACAACCCACAAGAGTGTTTTATTTCCATTTACCTAAACGTAAAGGCAGTTTGGTTGGGTTTAGGGAACAAAACAATGTAGATTGCGGTTTGGGTTCAAATCAGTACCTCTGATACTTAATTTCTGGTAGCGAACGTGACACAGAACGTGATGTAGTTTTGTTTTTTTCCGTAAAGTTAAATAACTCACTGTAAACTTTCATTTTCAAACAGGACACAAACATTGGTCTCCTGGGGAAAAGTCCTGTGTTTTTTGATGACCCAACCCAACCATTTGGCGCTCATATTTTACACATATAAATGTATATATATATATATAAAACCAATTGGGTGGAAAAAAAGGAGAGAAGAACAAATTATGCCTACCACCCCCAAATAGGAGAGAGACTGTACAAAAAAGAACATTTGTTTGAATACTATTACTTATGCTGATTATTAGGCTAATGTTTAATATTGCCATGTCATCAGCCTATTTGTTGCCAGGGGCTAGAACGATGACATGGATATTTCTCAGGTAGAGTAAGAGAAATGGGTAAGACAGGATTCGGATAGAGACAGGGGGAATAGAGTGGCTAAACAAGGCCATTGGTCATTCTGAGAACTGCTGCGTCATTCACAAAGTCACAAGGAGAGCTGCCATAGGTGTCACTTTCACCCCACTCTGGCGCTGTTCGCAGCAAGACACTTATGTCTCAACCTAATCCCTATGATCAGACTAAATACCAGACCTGGGTCAAAAAGTAGCATACAGTCGCATTTCTGAAATGTCCTACTTACCAACAAAATACTGGCAACAACAACGTCTACACCCAATTCTTTATTTTAGGCTTGAGGTGGCTGTGGGAAATGTGTGGTTTCCTTCTTCATGCAGTGGTTGTACTGTAGATTCCAGTTGTGAACCTTTTCAAAGCAGAAGTAAAACATCACTGTCAAACCCTTTATATAGTATTGACCAAGCACTTTCCAAATCTATGTGTTCAATCACTGAAAGTCAATACATCCAGGACTGATAACCTTTGCAGCCAGCTAACGTGTTTTGCACAAGAATTCAGGGCAGGTGAAGTGATTAAGTATAGAGGTTAAATTGTTTCTAACCTTTTGACACTGCATTGTTAAACTTGATTTTCTCCCTCAGTCCTTTCACTCCTGTGCTTTAATCGCCACAAACAGTTAACTCACGTTTTGACAGCGATGAGCTTACAGAGTTAGGGTTGGGGTCGACCATCATAGACAGAGGGGCAGAGGGGCAGATGCTATATCATTTAAATAAGAGATAACGGTTCAGATTTTCAGACAGTGCCTACTGGAAGACATTCATAGTTGAGTTTAGGACCCTAGTGTTTTGGACACTGGACTACTGCAAAATTGCAATACAGTGACAGCAGAGACAGCTTTAATTGTCCATTATGCCAATAACTGCAGTTGAGAATTCTGACCTTCTGTCCATGATATTACAAAGACACTACATAGAGCTTGAATGCCAATATGTGGAGCACGATATAAATGGGGGTATATAATATTACAGTTAGCACAGTATTCTTGCAGTTGATGGCCTTTTCACAATAGCACCTGCCTGTAGCCATGCAGATCTGGAAGATGCCCTTCAGGCTAGCTGATAATCCCTTATTGACAACTGGAATGGTGCAGTATATAGATACCCCTGGGAACATAATACACATTCAAACTGTGAGGGCATTGGTGTAATGTATTCCTCAGTCAACATCGGTAACATTAACTATTACAACTAGTCACCCAACCTTAACCTACAAACCTAATTTATCCATAACGCTAACACTCATAGTCTTGGTAAGGACAGACCAAAATGTTTTCACTTTTGTAACCTTATCTTGACCCTGACAGTCTAAAACTCAGATATGTCCTTACATAGACAGAAGTAAAAGAGCACAAACTCATACCTGCATACATTAACAGCAACTGGCAAATAAACGTGCAAATACACACTATATCCTGTAAGCACATGCACTCAAGAGTACAGATGAACACTCCAATAAACACACAGGCAGCACATGACTAGACCCAAGGAGTAAATATCTTCTCTGACAGATGGGCGTCAAGCTGTAGTTTCCCTGTGTGTGTGTGTGTGTGTGTGTGTGTGCGTGAGTGAGTAAGTGAGTGAGAGAGCGAGCGAGAGAGAGAGTGTGTGTGTGTGTGTTAATATTACAGTTACTGAGTGAGTGTTTCGATATCTTTGCGTGTGATTAGTTATCAAACAATATATAAATCTATAACAACATGCTGACTTTAACTTGCCCCCTCCAGAAAGCCAACTCCGGAAGTGTGGCTATGTTTCCTCCAAGTAACTGATCATTTACAGTTGCTGGGCTGTTTGTTGGTAGACTTAAAAGACACTCATTCAAAAAACACATGTTTACAGGAATCTGGTTAATGCATTACCGAAAAACAATAAAAAACATTTTTTTCTCCCACATGCAGATGGCTGAGCAAGAAGCAATATCTTGACCCAAAGCGTTAAATTATCTCCTTCTTTTCTAGAGGAATAGCATAGTTGCATGCATCCATTGTCCGTGCTTGAATATTTTTGTGCGTGTTTGTTGCAGAGCACCAGGCCTGCTGCCAATGGAGTCTTTCACAATGGTGGCTGTGAAGATGCTAAAGGAGGAAGCGTCAGCTGACATGCAGAATGACTTCCAGAGAGAGGCAGCGCTAATGGCTCAGTTTGACCATCCAAACATCGTACGACTCCTAGGTCAGTGTGTGTTTGTGCGTGTGAGTGTGTGTTAGTTCTCACACCAAACTCGTCACAAACGGCCGCTTGGTCAAGATCCATTGGCGTCATGTTTTAAACGCTTTTAGGTGTCGTCCTTTTTCAACATGCAATGTATGGTTAGCGAAACCACTTGGTTAGGGTTAGAAAAAGAATGTGGTTCGGGTTCAAATGAGTACATTTGTTACGTAACTTACGCGTCTGATGCTGGTTAAGTAAGTTACGTACGTAACTCAACTTACCTAGGTTATGTAACGTAATGTAACGTTAGCGCTTCTCTGGGTAAAAGTCCTGTGTGTGTTTGTCAATATTTATTATTATCCACCCTATGCAGACTTTTTTGCTCTTTATACTACATCATCTCACAGCGGCACGGTCGAGTCTCACCCACAAGGTGCCTTGTGCATTGCAGTTGCTGAGAGCCACTATCTACACTGCTGTATTTGACGAGTTAGGAGTGAGAGGAAAAAAAAATAGTAATGATCAAACCAGATTCTGAAAAGGTTGCGTTCACAGCTGGATTCCACATTGTACAGTTGCTGGGTCAGAGTGTTTGCTTGAGAGATAAGCAAAGAGCAAAAACAGATATGGAAACACAGAAAAAGATAATGTGTCGTGGACACGATGAATCTGTTGCTCCTATTAAATCATCCATAAACACAGTAACATAATGAGTTGTGAGATCTCCCTCTTTAACTACTTCCGGAGCAAAAGTATCTATGTTAACAAATTGAGGGTCCTGTCCAGGTCACTGTGTGCATATAGTTAAAGAGGAATCCCATGCATGTCACTCTTCAGTCTTTTTCTAGGTCTTAGGGAGTACTACAGCATATGTGAAAATAGTTGTTAAAAGCCTTTTGTGGTTCCAGAAGGAGCTGTGAAAAATCTGAGAATTAGCCCCAAGTGATTGAATTATTTTACTTTTGTGGACTAGTCTTTTAACTGTACTGTGCAGTTAACCCTTGTGTTTTCCTCCGGGGTCCCAGAGACCAGTCCTGTATTCAATTGTATTTTTTCTGCTACCGTGGCCTCGCCTCTGGGGTCAAAGAGACCCATCCTGCACTCTAACGTGTATCCCACTAGCTTCATCTTGTCCTCCGGGGTCCCACAGACCCGTTCTGTATTCAATCAAATTTTTCTGCTACCGTGCCCTCGGCCTCCGGGTCCCAGAGACCCATCCTGCACTAAAACGGGTATCCCCCTAGTCTCATCTTGTCCTCCGGGGTCCCACAGACCCGTTCTGTATTCAGTCGTATTTTTCTGCTACCGTGGCCTCGGCCTCCGGGTCCGGAGACCCATCCTGCACTTGAACACGTTAGATAAACTAAACCAGTCCCCTTCACACAAAGCACAATACAAGGGTTAAAAGACTAGTCTAAAGTCCAACAATTAACACTGAAGGAAATAATTCCTTCTTGGCTTATTTGTCTTTTACTCATATTACGATTTGAGCAGTTTATCACAGATTTGCAAAATTCCCAGTCACATCTTTATTTGGTGTCCCTAGCAACTGGTCTTGGCAACTAGAGCATAATCAAGTTTGGGTAAAATGTATGAGAAGATTGTAATGCTAGCATGTAAGTATGTATGGTTAAGGTATGGTGAAGGTTATAATCAAAAGAAAAAAAAGGGTTTTGAAAGGAGTTGCTTGGCTTGTAATCTTCTTTACTCAAACAGCGTTTTGCTGAATGAGAGACCAATGTTTTAGAACACATCGTCATCAGTGGCCACACAGAGCTGGTTTGATACTTTTTTAGTCAACGAGTTCAAGACATCCCATTGGATAATTCCGTCATTCAGTAATCAAGCCATCATCTGTGTCACTTGTGATGCTGCTCTTCTTACTCTTTACTATAAAGCCCCACCATGTAGCAGACACTGTGATTGGTGCACATCATGCTCAATAAGAAAGAACGGCCTAGGAAATAGAAAATGAATCAGTCTCCAGTACACCATATCAAAATTAGATGATCAAAGTCAAACAATATTCTCAGTATTGTAAAAGGCAATTGCACTCAACAGCCTTTGTAAATGTTTTCTTTTGTCTTCTTTTTGTGTGTTTTTTTTCAGGCTATTTCAGGCCCAGTTTCAACTTACACACTATAATTCTTCTGAATGTCTTTTTCTTCAGATCTATTTCCCAAAGCGCTAAAAAACACGCTAGAGATACAGATAGGACTGTTTGCCAGTAAACCTGCGCTGCTGACAGTTTATGTGCCTTTCTTGGCCTGAGTAAATCAAATGTCCTCTTTAGTTTTCTTTTACACCAACACAGCCTATCTAATCTAATACACACTGCTCGCATATACTTACAGGAAGACATTTAGAGATACAACTTACTCTATTTGGCACTGTCAGTGAGAAGACAGGGCCATTGCTCTGTTGCCGTGTTGAAAGAAACTTGTTTACTTTGGTCCTTTTTACAGCTTCAGTGATTGCAAACTTTATTTATATCCCCGTTCAGCACTACAAAACAAAAGATATTCTATCAAACAATAGTAGCATATGTTTTCTGTTTTGAGTGACATTCATTTTTGGATGACTCAACCTGAAAGTGACAATGCTGGCGCACTTGAAACCAGAGTTGATCAAACTAGAGTTAACCTCTAATTACCCCCATGACTAATAATACATTGCCAATCATGTGTAAAAACATAGGCATTATCCATAACATGAACGTGTCAGAATTAGAGATGGCGTATGTCTGCATGTCATTATTTTGAACACAGAGGATGGGGCCTCTGCATTCTGTATATTTAGCGACGGAGTAAAACATTTTGAGCCAGCGATTGACCTTACTGCTACTGTTGAATTACAGTCCTACTTGTGGACACACACACACACACACACACACACACACACACACATTCCCCAGGGAGCTGTAATCAGAGCTCATTCTCTGGGGAACTGTCCCTCGCTGTGACCCACAGGACATGAACTAACTGAGCATGACCTCCAAACCTCCTCTTCTCGTGAGCATGTTGTTGTTGCCATTTTTGTTCTGATTCGGGCATACCAGTGGCAACATATTACAGTTAAAAAACATCCTGATCCGAACTACCGTATGTTCCATTTGCAGAATGTTTCCATTTGTTGGCTGCACAATTCCATCAAATGGAAACAGTCTGCATTATCTTACACACATTTCCCTAAAATCCCACCTGACATATTTGTTTTGTTCTGTGGGTTTGACCAAAGTTTTAACGTTTTTTGAACTGACTGGGCTAGTGGCGGGTCAAGTGAGGTTCCAGTTTAAATTTGACACAGAAACAGAAGCAGTGAAGTGCACTATATCAAAATTATGATTATGGCCAATATGGCTCAGTGCATTTGTGTGCAACAAACACACAAAGTGCACTAATCATGGTCTGGGTTGGAAAGGGCACAGACAAGATCTGCAAAGCCTCAAACTAAAGTTGGCTAGAAAAAGAGAAACTGAAACGACCGTCTGATTCCAGGGGGGGGGTATTCCTATTCTTGTTGGCAAACCTGGTGATTTGTAATTATTTTCCCAAAGAGCTATAATAGACTCTAAATGTCAAGCCAGTGTTGTGAATGCCAGGTCACATGACTGGCACAATCTACCAAATTCTGCAGGGCTGTTGAGGCTCTGCACAGACTGCCTGTTGCAGCCTGTGCTCCAAATCGTCTAAGCAGTGCACATTGCAAAACTAATTTACAGGAATGCATACATAAACAAGCAAGCTGACAGCGAGTCTTTTATAGGAGGTAAAGTAAATAGGTAAAAAATAAAGTAGAATGAATTTGGTAAGGGCAATTTTCGGCCCATGAAAATTCACCAATTTGCTGTTACACCCTTAATACCTGGCATTAACATAAAATAATACATCAATACACGTTCTTTCCACGGAAACAATGCAAACAAGCCCTCACTGTGAAACACATACAGCAGTTCAAGTTTACAGACCCCTTTTATGATGTCCGGTATCTGAATTACATCTGAGATTCGCAAACACACCAACCACACTTTGAGAATTTCTCTTTAACTGCCCGTCTTTCCCCACAGCACAGACAGGGTCAGAAGAAACCAAAGTTAAATTACAAAACACACTGTGTTTACATGACAGGGCTACCAATGCTAGACTGTACATCCTCTATGCGTGAGAGTTTATTTGGGAGCTTGCACACGTAACAGATGGTTTCGTCTGTGTTTATGTCTGGAGTGAATAGTTATTTTCCTTTTACAGTGAATGAACTGATTGTGTGATACTGTAGAAGAAAGAAACACACTTTTATTAAGCGTGGTTTAATTACGCCACTGATGTGTCTATGAGGTTGAGTATTTGTGTGTGTACTCTCAAACCACTGTGGTGGGAAAATGCATGATTCACAAGCAAACTTATTAACTCTGAAAGTCATAGAGCTTGAAATAAAAATTGCCTGTATGCATTCTTCCCCAGGTGTGTGTGCAGTTGGTAAGCCCATGTGTCTGATGTTCGAGTACATGGCCCACGGTGACCTCAATGAGTTCCTGCGTCGCCGATCTCCAAGCCAATCAGTGCGCACCCTCAGCCGCGCCAGCCTGTCGGGTCGCAGTTTTTCCTCAGAGCTGGAGGCGGGACTTCTCTCCTGTGCTGAGCAGTTGTCAATTTCCAAGCAGATCTCCGCGGGAATGGCCTACCTGTCAGAGCGCAAGTTCGTCCATCGAGACCTCGCAACGCGGAACTGCCTGGTTGGGGAGGAAATGGTGGTAAAGATCGCAGACTTCGGCCTCTCCAGAAACATCTACTCAGCCGATTACTACAAAGCCAACGAGAATGACGCCATCCCCATACGCTGGATGCCCCCGGAGTCTATTTTCTACAACCGCTACACCACGGAATCTGACGTCTGGGCCTATGGCGTGGTGTTATGGGAGATTTTCTCCAATGGGATGCAGCCGTACTACGGTATGGGTCATGAGGAGGTTATTTACTATGTGAGGGATGGTCACATCCTCTCCTGTCCTGAGAACTGTCCTCTGGAGCTGTATAATCTGATGAGGCTTTGTTGGAGCACACACCCATCAGATAGGCCCAGCTTCAGTAGCATACATCGGATACTGGAGCGTATCCATCAAAGCACACTAAGTGTGAATGCTGACACGGAGGTTGACTGCTAACCGAGGAACTTTTTCCAAACCAGTTTTTGTCCCGGTGCATTAAAAAACAATTGATTTATGTTATAATCTGGTGCCGGAAAAACACACTTTAAATGTACATAGAATACCCAAACAGTAAAGTGATTTCAGCCGACTTTCTTGCCCAATTTTGTCTTTGAGGAGACCCAAACGGTTTCCCTTACCAGACATTTTTGTGTCATAAACAGCTCTCATATTTTAGTCATTTGCATATTATTTTTAATTTCACAACTCAGGAATTGTTTTTAAGGAATTAACCATCACTCCTGACCATTCACCAGCACATATCCATCCAACAGGTTGGCTTTATTTATGAACAATGTGAATTTCACGTCCGAACAGACTCTAAACCCTGTCTACTAAAAAGTATGTTAACATACAACCTAAGTACATTCTCAATTAAGTTTTGAGGGAAAAATGTTTAGTTCCGGATTCTTTTTGTTTCTGAAACAACACAAATATGTTTCTAATCAAAGTCCACCTTTAAAATCTGCATTGGGAAGGAGGTTGGGATGGCTGAATGGATGGGTCAAACAAACACGGGACTATTCACCCAGGAGACTGCTGCTCGTGTCCCATGTGAAACTGCCTTACATAACATCCTCAATTAACGTCACATAGCCTACGTAACACACCCGCCCAGTCTCATGGCAGTTTGTGAAATTGTCACTATTTATAATCTATTTCTTCGTGTACGGATCACGGACAATGCTGTGTTGATTACGAATTTTAAAGTAATGTATTTCAATGGGAAGCTTATTTCGTAATCATAGAACGATTACGGTAGCGTGTATTATTAAAAATATACCCTGGGGACCGGAGATTGTGTCCCTTTCCTCGTTATTCATTTCCTAACCACAACCATCCCGTTGTTGTGGCCGGCGTTTGGCGTTTCATTTCCCCGTTGTTGTGTGCCACAGGGCAGTCCAGTGTCACGCCAGTTTGTGAAATGGTCACGTAATTTGGACTTGAAGCCACTACGCATGCAGAGATACCCAGAACTATTTCAAATACATTGTTCTTCATCCATTGCATGTGTAATTGTTTTTTTTTCTCTTCTTCATTTTGTTATGAATGGTCTGACTACTTAACATTAAGGTTAGAAAGAGATTGGGACATGACAGTTGGACGCTTCATAGTAACATGTACAATACATTTCTTGTTACTGTCAACTGTCAGCAAATTCCGCAGCGGCACACAATCACTTTAAACCACTGCTGTTGATCGTTTGAATGGACAAGTTGCTATTCCATTATTGGGCATTTTCTTTTTACTAATTTGTTTCTTTTTCACGTTGTTGATCTTTGTCTTTTTTGTGCTAACTTTACTTTGTGACAGTGTTTAACACACAGTTTGACATAACGAGTAAATGACAGCAGCAATAGTATACATAGTTTGAAGTTCATTAATACATTTTTTCTAACTTAGGCCCCTACGTCTCTCATTGAATTACAGACACACATTATAATGTTGCAAAAACTCATTAACTGAATTCATTTCCATGCCTTAAAATACACCCTTTGGTAAGTGAAGAATGGGCAAAATGTTCTTGATGTTCAAAAATATCCTAATTCCAAAAAAGAGTAAATATTTAATACGTTCTTCTCACAAAGATAGAAACTCTCTGTTACTCATCAGTCTTCGCTCTCTGGGCTCATTTCATCTGTATTCATTTAGATTAGACTCATATTTGTACACAATTTTAGAACAGTATTTACCAACATCTCTTGTGTCATCAATCTTCTTTTTACTCAAAGCTAAAAAGTTAATGATTTCTTTAGTTTGATTTATTTAATTAAGAGATTAATATCAAAGGACAACGAAGGTTTATCTTGTCAACTGGAAAGGTTTTTCAGAGGAATGACATGTTTTATTTACTTTTTAAACGTGGTGTGATGTTAAGTTTTTTGTTATTTGTTACATAACATGATGCAGGTGGATATGTATGATATTTCTTTGTATTGCTTGCAAATAAACATTAAACATTTTTATTAGAGTTCTATACATACTATATCTTATTATTTTAAGTTGTGCGCCAACATTATGTTTTAAACCTAAAAAGTACACTATAAAAAGTAAAACCATCTTATCTGAGCAACAACAAAAAAAACCTCTCTGAAAACAAACAGCTGGATATAGATGATGTTATTTATGTGTGTATGTGGTCACAGTGCTACTTCAGATATATAATGCCGCCTTTTAAATGATTAAACATTTTCATCTGTGGACAGGGAATACCTAACATGGAATTCCCTATGAATGAGATATTTCAATTGTGTTGGACAGATAGATGGACGGGCCGACCTACACCAACATCCTCAGACCCTGCCTTCGTTACGTCAACATCAGTCCTCTGATATTCCACATGTGATTTGCTACACCTCGAAAATAAATGGGAGGCAGAAGCCCCACCTATGCTGCCGCGTCCGCTGTGGTGGAACAGCAGAATAAATAAATAACTATTAAATTTTTTTTTTAACACACATTAATTTAACTGACGCTCTTATCCAAAGCAACTTACAATTTCTACACGCCTCTGGAGCAACAAGGGGTTAAATGTCTTACCCGGGAACACATTGGTTAATGTATTGCAGTGGGATTCAAACCCAGGTGTCCCACACCAAAGGAATATATATCTCTTTACACACACACACACACACACACACACACACACACACACACACACACACACACACATATATATATATATCACATCCACTGCGCCATCACCATCACATCCACAGACATGATTGCAGCAAACCTGCCCAAAAACGTTCTCAGTATGATTTTTGGCCGTTTATTTAAAAAACTGTAGGACTGAGGCTGGAAACGAGACAGACATGTAGTAGAATCACTGCAGAATTAGTTATATTCATGTATTAATTTCAATATGAAATTGTTGGTTATTCCAATTGGAAATACAAACAGGCTGTAGAATAACTACACTTTTTTTTTCTGACCCTTAATTTCTTTCTGCTTTAAATGCCTCTTTATCTTTGTTTATTTAATTACGGGCCTCCACTGTTCCATAACCACGGAGCACCAAAAAAATATAAAATCTTAAAACAGGGGTGTCCAAACTTTTTGCACAGAGGGCCAGATTTGATAAAGTGAAGATGCCCGGGGGCCAATAGTTTGTTCGGACATTTTTTAACTACAAAAGTTTTATGCCAATACACACTGTTATAAAACAATTTTCATTGTCACAATCATCTTAATTTTTAAATGACTAAATAACCAAATACTAGCCACTCAGGCAGATGTGAACAACTCTAAAAACACAAATTCTGCCTTTCATTCATATCTGCAGAGTCAGACAACATTGAACAAACTGTATGAAATACCTTAAATTTACATGAGTTTAAAAATATCCGATGATATGTCCTCAACTCTCCGTGCCACAGTGTTACGTGCCAGGCAAACATTCGCAAATTCTTGCTTCTTCTCAGGGCGAATGTTCTCCACCATTTTCATAACACAGTCTTTGATAAATGTACCTTCAGTAAAAAGTTTGCCATGTTTAGCTATTAACATGGCCACTTCGTAGCTTGCCTTGGTGATATTTTCTTTTGACTCACAGGCCCGCGTGAAGAATCGCTGTTGTGATGCCAGTGCAGCTTGGAGCTGCTTCACTTTTTCAGCACGGTCACTCCCCGTTAGCTTGTCGTTTGTGTTAGCATGTTTAGTCTGGTGGTGTCTCTTTACGTTGAAATCCTTAAACAAGGCAACCGTCTCTTTACAAATTAGACAAACACAATTGCTTTGTTTTTAGTGAAGAAGTATTGTAATTCCCATCTGCAGAGACTTATAGTATTAAAGTGGTGCTGCCACCGTTTGGTGAAAGGTGGAATTACAGTTTCAAGTTTTATGATTTATTTATTCTGTTTGACAGTGCAGGCGGGCCATAAATAATACATTATAAGACCAAAACTGTGGGCCGTAAGAAATCTTACCGCGGGCCGTGATTGGCCCCAGGGCCGGACTTTGGACACATCTGTCTTAAAACATGTACTGGGGACAAACACTAAACTCCTTAGTAGCTAGCTACTAAGGTTATCCTTATTGTTAGTTAGATTTAGATTTTCAAACTCAAAATCCCGAGTTTAGTGTTTGTCCCTAGTACATGTTTTCTTTCCCCCTCCATGTGACCTCCGGGCTCCGTACATAACAGCCCCCCCCTCCACCGAAAAAAAGCTTTTCACCATGTGGATGCTGCAATGTTATTACTCACCACAAGAGGGATTGGGGTTGAGAATTTAAGTAGAAAAACGGGTTATAGACAGTGCGACGTGAGCCGTTTTTATAGTGTTTTACTGAGAAGTCTGTATAACTTTGTGTGTGTGTCTGGTTGCTTCCCTGTGTGTGTGTGTGTGTGTGTTTTCTTTTGCGATGTCCAATCTAAACTGTTTATAGTAGGCAGCATGGAGTTTGGCCTTGCACCGGTCCACCCTCTTCCCCTTGAGCTAAACTGTGGATCAGACCATTTCACTCCCACTTCCTTCTGTGTCCTCCTACTGATTTATCTGTCTGCACCATATTTACTATTTACATCCTCTACTCCTTCCTTTCTTATATTCCTTTTCCGCATTGTCTCTTGTATTTTGAACATGTTGTGGATATTGGACTGGATATTTTGTGATTAATTGCAGTGTAACGCAGTTCCCTTTTCATTTCACGAGGAGGTTGGAACGGAACCACCACAGATGCATTATCTTTTGATTCTTTGGTGTTGTAATGTGTTCTCCAACTTCTGTGTCGAACTGAAGTAATATGAGGGCCACAACAACATACCCAAACCCACAGGAAAACATTTAGAGCTGAAAAAAAGCAGGCAGGGAGACCCAAGCTACACTGCAGTCCAGCTTAAATAACCTGAGAACACTCAGCTGTCACAGGTTGCCCTAACGATCTCACTCAGGTGTCCCAGGTTGGTATTCCAGGTATTCACGTGTCAAATCTCCCTCTGTTGAATCCTACACAGAGCAACGGAATTTACTTTGCCTTGATGAGCGGATCCAATAAAAAAGCTTGTCCATCGTTGGATACAAGTAAGACAGAAAACTGGGAAATGGGGGTTGAAATTTTCTATATTGTCACTTCAGTTTTGTATTACAGTCTTCACTCACCCTTTTTTCATTCTATCCTCCTTTGTCCTTTCTTTCCCCATTCTCCATCACCACTGTTTCCTTTCTTATCTGCGTTTTCAGTCAGTTCCTTCTGCCCGTCTCCATTTGAAAGGTCCGAGTTAAAATGTACTGTAGAGAATTAGCCGATTGTCCTTTCTCCAAACAGGAGGTTCATCTGAATGGACTCTCTATCCTTTCTGCCAACTTGGCAATAGCAGCTCTCAATGTTTGGGGACTGGAGATTTACACTTCCATGAAACATCACTTCCTGTTTTGCTATGATAATCTGCCTTGGTTTAGTACAATTTTTGCAGCAGAGAAATTCGATCATTCTTCAGAGGAAGCTGGATGTGTTTCACGTGTTGACATTTTCTGAATGTTTCAACAGAAGATGTCTTGGCACGTCAGCAGCTCAGCTTTTCATGTCCTGTTGACTTTTCCGTCATGAATTTTTTCTGGCAACGGGAACGCTGATTCTGTCAATTCAAATCATTAGCTTTAACCTATCTGGGAACCACGGAAAGCGTCTGTATTGACATTGTGACGAAGATGTGACATCCCCCTCACTCAGCGACAGCACAGAGGAACTTCCTGTGTGGCCGAGCTGGCTCTGATTGGTCCATTCCAGGGAGCAACAGGAAGTAGGGAGACATATATCAGTCAACTGGAAACTAGCACTCCGAAGCTGTGGAACAATAAACATGGCAGAGAGTGCATTTTACACAGACGCACAACATTCTTCCCTATGCAAACATTTGGCTGCTGTTGCTAGGATTGCTGCTTAATTCATGTCACAAACGACACATAATGGCCCTGACCCCTCTCACAGTGGCTAAACATACACACATACCACACTTGGACAGTGCAGTACTGCTTTTTATGTCACAATCCACATTCTGAAATGCTTTTCATTACTTTTAAATGTTTTCAGAAGTGAGTCTGCCCGTCTGGTTTTTTGATGGGGTTTTTTGTGAAGGGCAATTCAAGAGCACTGATGATTAAGCTAGATATTTTATCACAAAAACATCCTCATATCGAGAGCCGAAGCCATGCCCTTCTATTTCCGGTCCATAAAATATGAACGGGAGTCAATGAGAGATAATTGTTTGTTGGTCTGATTTGAATTGTGCCATGGATTTCACAAATGATGTGTGCAAATTTAAAAGATGATTTTACATGTCAACTCAAGAAATAAACGATTTGACGTAAAGAAGTTGAACATTGGGTTTTGTCGAGCTTTACCGTCTTCTTCCAAGACAAAGAAAGAAGTATCAAAAGAGGTGAAAACCGTTATAAAACCGGTCATGTTGAGAAGGGAGTGGAGGGAAAATGTGGTGACATCGGGTAAGTGATTTGGACTTGTGGTCCATCTTATTACGTATTTTCCTATAGCATTTCACTTAACTATCTTGCGACAAACTGTGACATTCTTGACATTCTTGACATGGAAATTCTTTTTTTATTTTGAAAAAAATTATGTGTAATCCAAGGCACAAGTCGATCGGCACCGGAAAATTGTTTGTCTTTTGCCATTGACCATCATTTCCAAAGATGAAGGGGTGGGACTTTGGCTCTCTATACTCACATACTTAGGGTACAGGATTTCTGGTCATATGAAGTATAAAGTAGTGTAATCTCACCAAATGGTATGAAGTCAACGCCTATAAATGTGAAAATAGGGATGTTTCTAGACAAACACAATTTACAGTACAGATAGTGTTGTTAGGTCTAGGGGATTTAAAGGTCCTGGATTGCGCTGATTTTTCAGGTTCATACTTGTAATTTGGCTTTCTACTAGAACATGTTTGCATGCATTACTAAAAAGATTCTTGAACTGGCTGTCGTGATATAGCTGTATTCACCTTTGGTTCAGTAGGGAGCGGGTTCATCAGAGCTTTTCACTGCATAATGGAGGCCTGCTGCAGCTGGAGATGGGTTTGGTGAGAGCTGTGAGAGTGAACCTAAAGAGGAAATGTGCGGGCCGTACAAACCAAAACATTTAGCCAACAGATATTCATTTGAATATTCCCAACAGTGGAGGTAAAGGTAGAAAATCAGCAATGTAGTTCTCACTTGATCATAACTCGAAATACATTCAATTTTCTATTAGTTGTCCATGCTAACCATAGCACCCAAACTGTAGTTCCAAAGACTCCAGAATGATGTCTCATGTCCCTGATTAAAAAATTAAAATAAATTGGAGATACAACATATGGGCTCTTTGGGTGGCTGGGTTTTAATTCCTCTATGGCTGAAAAAAATTAAATAAAACTAGAACTAATATTCTCTGACAACTGTATCAAACAAGCCAAGTCCAAACACACCAGCTCAACAAGAGACATAAGTGTTGGACGCGGATTCATCAATCATTTTCTCACGTCTAATTCTGCACAACCACGCAGAACACACTGTGAATAAATGTGTTGGTCTGACGCCATATAAACACATGGTTGTGGACAGACTTCTGCTAACAGTCAAGGCTGTCTAAAATGTGTTAACAGCCCCAAGGTCTATGGATTATTAGGTCTAGACAAAAAGAAACCCTGCTTGTCATGAAGCATACATTATCAGTCTGTGACACTGTGTGTTTGCCAGTAACTGACCTTTTGGATGTCATCGAAAGAAAAACACTGGTGGAAAACTTGAAGTAGCAACAATAGCAAGGCTAAACATCTAAGTAAGTAAGATAAAGTGTAATTAAGAGTATTACTCTACTACTGTCTACTACTGGCAATGAATTAAGTGTTATTACAACACTTTCCCAATATTTCTTTCAGAAAAGCCTAATTTCACATTTTTAAAAACCACACCAACACAAAAAAATCAGACATTTCTCATGTTTTTATTGTTGCTGGGATATCAACACTATGACTCTGGGTGGACATTCATTGATATTGGCCCATGCAGTATAGATAGTATGGAAATCACATTCACAGTATGTCTGTGTCACAATTACTTTCTTACAAACTACTGGTACATGGTTTGTTAAATCTGAGCCTTGGCAACATTTTCCCCAAAAAATTATTTAACTCTGGAAGAACAAACTGTTTCAGAACTGCAGTTAGGAAGATCAGACATTACTCCTAATTATGCATATATAATTATACTATGTGTCAAACTTTGGGATGAACGTTTTTTGGTATTAACACGACAAGATCTCTAAAGTGCAACACACAGCGCTTTTGTTGTGTAATGTCAATTGACGCCCATAGCAAACACTGGAAGCACTATTCAGACAAAAGAAGAAGCAGTCAGGGTATGATGAGCATTATGTGCTAATCTGGGGTCATAATGTGATAAAACTGTTTTTTCAGGAATGTTTACGCATATTAAAGCTGGGAAAGGGACATTGGTGCATCGTGACGTGCATGATAGCATGGTTAAGACATTCTCACTCCCATCTCGTAAAATACAGACACTTGGTCAGGTGCCTTTGTCGTTGTTATTGACGCTAAAAGTCTCCTTTAGGGTCTTATCTAAATGCACTTGGTCGGGACTATTGGTGTCCCTTTTGAAAGACAAGGTCGTGGGTGGGCTTACGTTTCCGTGACATGAGGGAACGGGACAGTTGGGTTTAGGAAAAAGTCGTGGGTGAATCTTACGCTTTTGTGACACGCGGGTATAACGGGACGGTTAACCCAGGTCTCCTGGGTGAAAGTTTCATGTTTGACCCATCCACCCTGTGAGGAATTTCCGCCATAAATACTACTCGCCAAACCCAGTGTAGCTGCTGCTCTCCCCAGTATGTTACACGAACACACCAAAGAGCGCCTTTTTTATTCCTGTAGACGCTGAAAGCCACTGTCCAAACGTCTGTACTTTACGAGGTCGGAGTGAGAACGGGTTGTGGACTTATAAAAAAGTCCACAAGTGTGAGTGTTTTGTCATACCGCCAGTGCTTTTTGCTCTTAGAATGATTTATTTTGTCTCCTTGTTAAACAAAAAGAAAAAAAAAGATTAAATTTAACTCTCAATTAGTGTCCCCACATCAGATTATTTGAACTCTTTAGACCCCAAAAAAGTTGAAATGCTGAAATCAGGTATTTTCATTCAGAGCAAGTTAATTTTTGTTAATCAAATCATATTCAAAAAAAATTTGCATTTGAGCTTTTACTAATGTATCCTTTTTGCAGCTGTGTTCAATATAATTCATAAAATGATGCATCAAACTTTTCAGCAAAAGAGAAATATCACTAACACGGACATCTTTGTTGTATGTTAAGGCCATTCTAAAAAGACTGTGTTAGCCACACAAACACACACACTTAAAGTTTAACACCTTTTGAAGATCTAGTTTTGGCTGAGCTCCAATGGTCTAACGTCTCACTTTGCTGCAGTGATGTACAAGTGTACTCCAGGACACTGTGACATCACTGTTGGGTGTGGTTTCAGGTGCAACAAAGCACACTTCCAAAAAAAGAGGGCGGCCAAACAATGGTTTTTAGCCTGGTGGTAAGTGACACATTGGCCTCATTTCCACCTGGTGTCAAAATCTGATCCAAGGGATCCAAACACAAGTGTTCAGCTCTAAGTACGTGTGTGCCCACCTGGCAGTAGAATGTGTCTCCAAATGAGTCCCAAGGGACCACTTGTGATCGGAAGTCACTTTCCCGCTCTACGTTGAGAAAAAATACGTAACTCATTTTGATTTGCACATAGGCTGGTTGTTACTCTCCCAAAAATCCTACATTAGAAACGTGCAATGATGTGCTTCCCACAGTCTGTTAGGCAGGAGCCAAAGAGGTTTAAAAAAGGTATTTTATATTTCATGTTCACTTTTAGGAGTTGTCAAGTTAATGTTGGTAATGACCAAACATTTCCAGTTAATGCTGCTTCATAATAAAAAGCTTTAAGAAAACAAAATAATGAAGGACTTTTGCTGGGAAGGATTTATTTCCAATTACCGTTGTACACCGTTGCTTTGACCACTGACAACGGCTTCTAACATGAGATATAATGATTACGTAGTTCTGCTGACCGTGAAGTAGGCGGTCCCTAATGTGGTCCAGGACAAATGTCCATACACACTGCTAAAAGAATGTGGTCACATCTGGCCTAAACCGTGTCCGAATGTGGTCTGAGGAATCAGATCTCAATGCATCTTCAATGCGTCCTGGGTGCTGTACATAGAGCTGCTCACTAGAGATCGGATCACTCAGATTGGATTTTAATATCAGGTGGAAATGAGGTCATATCCAGTTCTGGGTCACAAATGAGTTAATATAGTTTACAGGAAATGCATTGATTAAGGTCACAATACAAAAGAGCTCATGACATAAAAACCATTAACAAAATCCTACAGTACATTTGGACAGATTATAACAATAAAATTTACAAACACAAAAACGTCTTTCCCTTTGGTGATTAACTTTGAATAATATATTTTATATACATACATACTGTACACATATACTTACAATGGTGTATAAAGAGTGACACACTGGTAAACAGAGACATACAAAGAAAGAAAGTTTAGTTGGTTTGTTATATAACCTGAATCAATACTTTGTTCGAAAAATGGTAGAATGGTGGAATGTCAAATGTGGAGGACTGTCAGTTTGGTCGATGAAACAATAAACCGCACTACTACTGCTGCTGCTGCTGCTGCTGCTGCCAGTACTCTTGTGAGGCCTGTTGTGAAGTTTACAGAAGTAAAGGAATGGATAAATTAAAGAATGAAGAATAAAAATATCTAAGATTGTTGCCTTAGAATTATTCTTCAATTGTGTATTTTTTTGTTAAGGCACAACCTGGACATTAAAAAAGGAAAAACTGTAACGGTAATCTAGATGGAAAAAGACTCCCCAATCTCAACAGCTAGGGCACTCTGTAAAAATAAATCCAAAAACGACATAAAAGAACTTATGTTGCCTCAAACAGGGAAACATGTTGGCCAACGTCGACAGGCAACAGCACCAGCTGACTTCATTTCAGCACTGCAGTTAAAATTCCTGACAAACATCTGGCTTCCTGGAAAACATGTGACTGTGATTTTGGCCGTGATTCTCTCTTTTCTGTCAGCTTGTTTGGAGTGTTTTCTATGTATTTTAGCCAAAATGTGTTTTGATTCCAGGCACGACAAAAAGTTCTGCTGGTGATTTTTAACAATGTACCTAATAGCATCACCAGGCGGACTTTTATCTTGGCTTTGAGTCTCAAGTTAATAGCAGAAGGTGGGGGAGTGCACTTGTGGAAATAAGATATCAACATTCAACACGGCATTGGCTCAACTCTGCTTGACTTTCGAGTATTATCATAAACTGTAAACTGAGATAGGTCATAGGTCACACGCCTAATAATACATTTCCATAAAGTTGGTAGTAGTAAAGATTTACATTATCAGAACCCCACTATATGCCTGACACCAGGTTTTGCGTGGGGCAATCTGTTATATGTGCCGACCTAATTCACTGGAAAGCATTGAACACGTGATCTTTGTTCAAGATACCATGCCGTGCGGAGGCATGACGAGGGAGGGAGGCAGTGAAATGCAAAATATTTGAACTATTCTTATTTGCAGGATTTGCAAAAAAAGACTGGTTCACAAAAAAATCGTAACCCCAACAATTTCATATAATGACATAAACACAACATCATATATTTTGGATGGAAATCTGTAATACTTCATATCACCAGTAACACTGCAATAACATGTGTATGTGACATTTAATTTCTAAGATATTTTCATTCTTTCAGTGGAGTGTTATACGCCGAGCTGACTTATCAGACTGTGGTACTGTAGGAGTTAACTTCAACTTTTTATCCAAATACTGCCATAAAAGATGGACGTGTAAGATTTTGTAGATTTTAAGCTAAGATTTATCAGAGGCTAAGCTGAGATGGAGCAGGGCATGATATGATACAAGATATTTGTGGATAGTGTTATGTCATAATTTGAGTAAGTAATATGATAAGGGTTGTCTTTTCGTGGTTTTAAAGTAAAGTGGTTATTTCGGAACTTACTAAACGGTTTTAGCTGTTCTATTATTTGCCTTTACCCACTTAATCACTGAATCCACATTACTGATGAATATTTATCATAAATCTCAATCTATTGGGCGGTTCAGTCTATGGGTCACTCCACCTCTGTGGTCAATACTAAAATATAACTATTAAGAGCCCCTGTTATACTCCTTTTCAGCATGATATTTGTATCTTGGGGACTACTAGAATAGGGTTACATGCTTTGATTTTTGAAGAACAAATGGTTTCTTATACTGCCCATTTCCACAGCCTGAAACACTCCGGGCCCTGTCTTGCACCCAGCGCAGCGTGGCGCAAAGCCTAATGTAAGTGTGCTATTTTAAGACCATCCAGCGCCGATTAAATAACAAATGCAAAAGCATTTTTTCCGCCGTTAAACCAGCAAAAGAGGATTTGGACACGCCCTAAACGCACCTGCGCCATGTGCTTTACGCCGTACGCTTAGATCGTTAAAATAGGACCCCACGTCTGACTTCTTATCCCGCCTTTCTAAAAAAGCCCGGTCAGCTGGCCCCCTCTGTTGGGATTGGTCAACCAAATTAAAACAATCTACTGCGCTCCTGGTGGGCTGTGCTTGCAAAGGCAGCACCTATGGGCAGTACTTATAAAAAACTGACTTTCGCAATCAGTGACATCGATAATTGAAGAAAACAGGAATGGGGCGAGGCATATCGGGCAGTTGAGAAAAAGTGCTGTCTGTAGGAGAGAAAGCTCCATTTTGAGTGAAATGGGTTTTTTTTGGTACTTTATACATCTATCACATGGACAAAAAACTATATATAACACACTAAAAGATGGGGAAAAAAGCCCCAAAAACATAAAAGGGGCTCTTAAAATGGAATACTGTGACATTTGCAGGTCAGTGTTTACAGTCAAAACTGTTACTGCTGTATCACACGAGGCAAACTTGTGTTTGTAAACCACAAATTTAGGCACTCATTCACGAACATCCATTTTATCTTCCTGTGCTATGAAGCAAGAATGGCTTATCTTGTCACCTCTTAAAATAAGGGAAATTTAACACTGATTATAAGTTCCATATTCACTTACCCCTAACCTTGTTTTGCCAGTCGGCCTCACAGACACAGAGACACTTGATGAAACCATGAGAGGCAGAAAGCTCAGCACATTTCATGTCATGATTTGAAGTCTGTTAACGCTCACCAGAAATGACCTTCACCTTGTCTCCACATAACACAGTGGCACAGAGCCTGTTAACAAACCGCAAACATCCTCCTCCCCTTTTCGGTAAGATCCCTAGAACTCTAATCTCTAATTCCTTAAAGGGAATGAACAACAGATCCTGGACCCTTTATGTATTTATGTTGGATGGAAGGGAAAAACTGGAACTGGAGAAGAACATCAGCAGAATAATGAGTCTTTAGGGTGTGAGGTCACTTTAAAAGATGGATGATGCATCTGCTTTGGTAATGAAAAGTGGCTGGGATTACTTAAACAATCCATAATGGGTACAACAGCATTTTTTGGTAAGTTTCCAAACATGTCAAACATGTCAGTATTTATATATTTTTTTAAGCATCAGAAGGATTTCCCAAAAAAGTTTCACTTTGATGTCTATATTTAAAAAAAAAAAAGATAAATCCCTGGAAAAAACACTATGAAGAAAATCAGCCTCAAGTCTCCAGTAGTACATTTTAAAGTTAAAGCTGCTGGAGATAAGCTCTACTAACATTCAGTTACACGTATGAGCATGAATCTGCATGTGTTAGCTGGAAATAATTTCCCCCGGATTTTAAGTCTTTTCTCCCAAATATTAATGAAAATGAAAGAATGGTGTTCTAAATTGCATCCAAAATGCATACTCAAATGGATGTGAAGGAAACTCACACTGTGTGTATGATGCTATGTGACCTTTCTTAAGAATGGGGATTTAGGGGAAAAAGTCTGAAACCCACGACTTCAAGATACAAAGTTAGACTACTGGCATTACCTTCATTTCACAGATTACTTTTAAATAGTTCATATCATCGTTCTCCATATCAACACATTTAAAACAAACAGAAAATAATCAACAACTGAATAGGAACAGCCTATCAGAGTCCTCGAACATCGGACTCCCCTCTCTCTCCCCATTCTTCCTCCACACAGCGATAAAGTCTTGTCGTTGTTCTCCATAGTCACATCCTGTTCTCATGCAGCGCTACTCTGTCTACCTTATCTTCATTCCCCAATTTCTTACGTTTCTGTCTTTAGGTCACGTCGTGTTCGCGGTCCCTCTCGACCTCTCCTTGCTGCCAATTACCTTCTTTCAGTCAGTATCTCCAAAACAGACCAACCCCACCAGTTTTATACCACTGAGTGTTCGTTGTTGTGGTTGTGGTGGTGGTGGTGGTGGTGGTGTGTACCGCCGCTAAGCACCGTGTGGTTGATGGACGACGCCGACCTGTCAGATCCCTCCGCCACCGTCCCGTTGACGTTCTCCTGCCGCTGACAGCAGAGGATCTGCCGGAAGGTGGCGCTCATCTCCTTGTCTCGGTAGGAGTAGATGATGGGGTTCATGGCTGAGTTGAACTCGGCGAGAAGCAGGAAGAACTTTTCATATGTGAGGACGTTGCAGTTGGCGCAGAAGACGTCGAGGAGGAGGATGACCAGGCCGGGGGTCCAGCAGACGATGAACGCACCTTGAGGAGACAAATAGCAGAGGGACAAAATATTGAAATAGGTGCTAAGGAAATGAAAAACTGTACAGGAATTTCAAAAATACAGCTATAAATTGCGTTATTTTGTACACATTGCAGGTAAAGTAACATTGTTTTGTGGTGTCCATCTCCAAAGAGACAAGGCTGCAAGAGTTCACTAAACAACTTTTTTACATTCAAGCTGTTCTCACTGCCAACTCGTCAAATAGGGCAGAGTGGTCAGTGGCCCCTCGGCGTCTGATACCGACTAGTCTCGCATTGCCAGACCTCCCTCCACAGCACCGCGAAGAAGGGTCTGGCTAGTCCACACAGAAATCCAGGATGGGAGAAAAACGTGCTTTCGTTTACTGGCATTTCTTTAAACCAATCACCATCTAGTGGGCGGTGCTACGCGCCGAGCGGGGCCACAGCGCCCCTGCAAAATGAGAGTGAGAATGTGTTGTTACATTCTAGTTGTTGATCCTTCAACCCCATACAGTTGTAGAAGTTAGTGACATAATTGGAATGGAGAAAAATTAATTTGCCGTGTACTAGAAAAAAGGCTGTTCGGGACCTTGACTGATTATTTCGATTATCTCAGAATTATCTCAGGATTTTTCTTGGGCCTACATGTGAATAATTCATCAGAAATTTCAATGGCGATTTACTTCGTCATATATTTCATCATCTTGAAAAGAAAATTGTGTGTAACACATCTGTATTGCATCTGTATTTGTGACTTTAGCAGGCACATAAATGAAAGTAACACAAACCCAGCTTTTTGCCTTTGGGAGTGTTTTTGGCTTGGATTTGCGTATTACGGTTACCAATGAGTCAAGCTCATGTTCTTACGTATTCTAAATCCTCTGCCAGATGAGTTGGGCTTAATGTACAATTAAGACCACAAAAATGTGATGTTAGCATGACTTTAAAAGTCAAAATACAACACTGTATTTCACCAAATCAGTATGTGTTTTGTGTATATTGAGTTTTCAGGGTTTGGGCATTGCAGTACTTGCAAGTCCCAGAATTCTTAATTTTGAGTTTAAATGTTAATGACTCCTAATGACTAAACATAAATGATACATTTAAACACTGAGGACTTGTTTTGGTCTCAGACTCACTCTCACTTGAGAAACAATAATTCACTGGTACTTAAACTCGAGGACTGATGCCTTGATCCAAATGGCATGTCCTTTTAGTGTCAGCTTACAGCTTACATACATTTATACCTCATTATGTTGCACATGGGAGGCATTCTGCCGCCTCCACTTTTATGTGATTAATTTATTAATGTGTCATCCTGGGTTGGAATCAAACATACATATCTCTGTACTGCATATATCTTTCTTTCCTCCTCTTCTAAACCACAAAAAAGAAGCAGAAACTAAGATTTTGACCCACGGGGGAACGCTGGTAGCTCACCTGGTTGACCATGCGCCCCATGTTCTAAGGCTCAGTCCTTATCGCAGTGGCCCAGGTTTGATTCTGGCCCAAGGCCCTTTACTGTGTCATTCCCATAGATATAAAACAATAGAGGTCCTAACTAACGGGATAACTGTCCACTGTCTTGTTCTATATCTATGGCCGTCCCCCTCTCTCTCCCACATTCCTATCTTCCAGCTGTCCATTCCAACATAGGCCAAAAAAGCCCCCCCCCCCAAAAAAAAAAAACTATAACAAATTAAAAATGTATGGGAAAGTGTGTCCTACAAAACAACCACTAATCGGACAGGATGCTGACAGTATGTTGTAGGTGAAGCCACTCTGGCTGGGAGCAGGAGATGGTTGATTCTGGTCTGACTTGAAACAAAGAAAAAACACTCTCCAACCACATCACCATCACTTAACAACCACAGCACAAAAACTCCCATTTCACTGCATAACCACACCCATTTCACTCCACAACCACATCTCTTTTTTAACGACACTTTTTAAGTACAAAGTACTTTTTGCCAAACCCATTGTGATTGTGGGTGCATTCGGTTACCTGTTATGGGGCCTCAAAAGTGATACACTGCTTTCTAAGTCATGAATATATTTAACTCCATTAGTTGTCATGGTGATATTAAAAATTTAAACTACATTAGGAAAACAACTGAGGTAACATTTAAGTGGTTCAATCAGTCAAGTTTGTCACATGACATCGTATGAGGTCAAATTTCAGTGAAAATGTAATATTGGGGAAAGTGGGAAATGTATCAGCCTGTTCTTCTGAACCACTACGAAAAGATAGATTTAACATCCTGGCACCAAGGACATAGAAAAGATAGAACAGAAGAACAGAATAAGAATAGAAAACATTGATATGTCATTATTTTTCAACAGATTCAATTATTTGTCCTGCATTTGAAAAATGGTATTGCACTTTTGACTGAAGAGATATATCACAATATAGCACGCTACTACGAAACAATACGTAAAAAGGCCAAAATTAAATAGAAATATTAAACCCCAATGTCATAGCAGCACGGTGTCCCAATGGTTAGCACTGGGGCCTCACAGCAACAAGGTACCGGGTTGGAACCCGGGTCGCCCAGGGCCTTTCTGTGTGGAGTTTGCATGTTGTCCTCCTGTGTGCGTTGGGCTTTCTCCGGGTGCTCCGGTTTTCCCCACCACTAAAAATATGTACCCCTCCCTCTCCTACCAAGCCAAGGTGTGGTGAGCATCTGGCGTCGTAAGGTTGCCGTGCATCACCCAGGTGGGTGCTCCACATTGGTGGTGTTAGAGAGTAGTCCTCCCCCTGAAGCCCTTTGAGTGTCTATAATAAAGCACTACATAAATCTAATGTATTAGTATTATAGAATAAATAAATTGGGTTGGCTCAAGTTACACAAATGTGAGCAAATGTTTGACAATGCTGTTAGCATTTTCTGATCTGGTGCCTCAAACATCGTTTGGCATAGCTTTCCAACACTGTGATTCAAAAGAATGCCACATCATGTTTAAAGTTAGGCAGCTAAAACCTACTGTTCATAGTTAAAAGATGGGATGGAATTCATGATTTGTCAGGAAATGTAAATCAACATTCTGCATTATCTCTCCCTTAACGTGAACGCATCTACAGAATCTTAAACGACTGACCTTTCCTTCACTTTTACAGCCAGATCTCCAGTCACCATCTTTACAACCTTCACACCTCATGTGAGTGAGTACAAGGCATCATCATTTCTCTGAATCGAAGAAGTGTTTTTGCACTGTCGAGGGGGGGGGAAGGTCATCGACCCATTACTCCTGAATGTCGAGTTCAAGTATTGTGAACAGATGCTATTTGTCACAACTATATGACAACTGTAGGACATTACACTCTCGAGACAGTAAAACAAAAGAGAGACAGAGAAGGGGAAGAAAGAGAGAGAGAGAGACAATATCGACAGACAGGCCTGTTATCTGTTAGTATTTTGCAGGCGGCAGCTGCAGCGAAGGCTTGACCTCACTCCCCAGCTATGCAGGCAGACTCTCCAGAGTTAGATACATTTCTCAAACGGAGCAGCGAAACCTTCTGAGCTAGTGAAACATTACTCTGACCTGGACCAGACCGGTCAAGAAAAACAACAGCTCTGAAACACTCAAAAACTTCAGTCAGAAAAACGAGGAATACACCTCCCACCACCATTATGATTGTATTATGTGACCATGTTTACTGCCTTTAGCAACTCTATCTCATTTTCCTCAGAATGAAGAAGAAGGCAGTCTTTGTGTGAAGCTATGACCTGAGAGGTTTCACCCCTGGATTCTTTCATTTCCTCTCTTAAGCCAGGGGTAGTATATGGTTGCTTGTATCGCACCCTTCATCTCAAACTTCTCACTTTCCTTTGCCCAAAACAATGGGATTGTCCGCAGCCACACACAGCAAGTTAAAGCTAGTTAAAGCTGAGTTTTGGTTTACAGATGAAACAAATGCGTAAATTCTTAAAGGAAGACCTAACTGTTGATCGATGCACTCCTAAATCAAATCAGCTGTTATCCTAATAAATGTATATTTTATCATGCAGTGTACAACTGTTGCATATCTACAAATTAGTCTCCCCTGATTGAAATTCTTTCAGGTAATCAATGCTCTCTACCTAACTGGAATCAGCTGTTGGAGGCGTTCACCTTCCTGCTAAACCAATCAGAATCCTACACAAATTGCAAGGGCCAATCACAGAGTCACAACCCTGCTTTAACCCTTGGTTTGTCTTCCCGTCAACCATGAAAAAAGGTTATTGCTTTTTCTGACATTTCTGTTACTTTTTCAATGTTGTGCGTGTTTTTTCAAATAAAATAAAGTTGTTTGATACTTCTACTGTTGACATTTTCAGCTTATTTTGAAGGCCCGTTTTATGTAATGAAAAAACTGAAAATGGGTCAAATTTGACCCAAGAATAACACTAGGGTTAAAATCTGTTTCTCCATTTGCGATCAGCTGTCGTATCAGGCAAAGAGTGGTCTGGTCTTCGGGCTCCTTCATCGCCACCACTGATGTCTAGATTCCATTGGGGGGTTATGATAGTTCATCACCCCTATACACAAACTATTAGTATAACAATGGAGTCTAATCTCCAAAGACTTTTTATGCAACCTTTTTGTTGCATATCTGAAAACATGTCTCTCCTGATAGAAATAGATATTTTGGCCAAAATTGAATCCTTTTGCCTTCGTCACTTGCCAAATGCCACATGGAGGGGAAAAATGACTGGAGAAATGGAAAGTTGGTGGAGGAAAGTAAATAAACACGGCTCCGATGCAGCCCTGGAAAATCTGTTTTTTTAAGGAAAGCTATTTTTGACACTTTCCAGGTCTTCATAGAGTTAGGAATTACACAGAAGCAAGAGACATGTAGGGGTGTTAGCATAGCAACAGTGTCCTAGTGACACATTGTGACATTTGAAGGTACCTCTTCAGCTGCACAGGGAGCTGACCTGGTTGAAAGCCAAGTTGCTTTGTATTGCTTAATTTTGACCAAGACAGTCAAAATTTTGACAAAGTATCTCATTTTTTTGGCTTACCATGAATATTTTTTTGTATTATCATCCCTATCTGTCGTTCTTTTTTTTGTCTTTCCTGGCGGAAATGGGCTTCCTTAAGAGAGAGAGGACAGAGGGCTATGGGAACAAAAGTAAGGAAATAATGGAGACCAGACTGTGGCAATGAACTCCACCACACACACACACACACACATACAAAAGACACGGGTAAACACTCACATGTGCAGACACAAACACACGCTAACACTTACATGATTGCACATGGCGCAAAGACAGACGGAGGAGCACTCACACATGATGTGAAAACATTTGGATGGCGTTGAGAAAGCACTCAGTTAAACTGTCCATCTTAGCCTCACAATCATTAACCCAAAACAGAGTGTTTCACTTTCAGCGTTAAAGCTCTTTGGTTCGCACATCATCGTTAGGGGGATTATGATGAGTAATGATTCGAGGTCTTTTTCGGTCTCTGCACACCACATCCTCACTTCAGATTAGGAAATGGTGAATCTCTTTTCCTAATCTATCTGTGTTAGTAGAGTGTTTGCTGTAATGGCTGACGCGTCCTGTTGCTTCTTGGGAGAAATGCATCAATTAAGACGTTCACGACGTCGTTCGTCAGCGTTACTGACAGTGTCCGCTGCAGCTCGTTCTATTGCTCTCACGAGTGACACAATTACATAAATATGAAGTTAAATTGCTTAAAAAAACTTGATGGGGGTTTTACATGTTCAGTCCTCTTACTAGAAATGACATGTTTTTTTTATTTCTGCCGCCTTCAGTTTCCCATTTCCAGTTGTGGGTATGGTTTGCAAAACAACCTGCAGAGATCTGAAACAAACAGAGAGCTAATGAACATTATATTCTGTGTATGTGTGTATATATATATAAAAATACTGTATATATATATATATATATTTATTGTGTCTTCCAGTTTGGCTTTGTCAAAGTTACATAAGTGGTAATACAATTGCTTGAAGATGATTTTCCATAAGTTTCTATTTCAGAAATTTGGGTTTTTATCAACCACATTTCCAAAAAATAACGTGGATGGTTCCATACGATGCACTTCACTTCAGTAAAATAAATGATCAGTTCACTACTTTCTTTGAATTTGTGTGTTTCTTTTATAAATTTGTGTTTTTGTTTTTTATTAATTGTATAGCTTTTGAAAAAAAATTGATAAAAGAACGTTAAAAAGTGACAAAAATGACAGAAAAAGCTTATAATCATCGGGGGGAAAAAACAAAAACATAAAAATGGAAAAAAGAAACAAGTGACAAAAACGTCTGAAAAAGCGGCAAAATATACATCTATATATTTATAGAGAGATTTTTTTATTTTTATTATTTGGACCGAGAAAAATAAGAAGTTGCATGGTGGGAGGGAGGACAACACAAGAGTTGAAAGGTGTTCCGGCTCCTGATACTTGAGAGTGAAGACTGAGGAACATTCTCGTGAGAGAAATGATTCATAGTGTATTATCTTCTTAGTTATAATCAGAAGGTTAAATCTGGATTTGTCAGGAGGGAGGGGTCCTTGTCTAAAGACACAGGGGGTTTGGGTGGAGTGGGGTGGTTTTCACAAGTCACACTATCATCACATATCCACATCATTTGTAGCATGACGACAAACCTTCCCTAACCTTGACCAAGTTGTCATATTTAAACCTAAACCCTGATGTTTCCCTAACGTTAACAAAGTACCGATTTGAACCAAAACACACATTTCATTGTCTAATTTCAGGACTTGTTGGAGAGACCACATGTTAAACCTCGACCAATCGTAGCTTTTTTCTCTTGATTTCATCCCAGGTGATGAAGAAGTGCTAGTTATGCTCGTCCTTTTGTCGGGATTTGTTGAGGCATTACAGATTACATTTACATGCACACCAATATTCCACTGTTATTCAGAAAATGACATTATTCCTAAATTGATCCAAGTCATGTAAACAGCATATTACGTTTGGACATTCTGAATGAGGCCTTTTTTTCAAATTAAGTATATTCTGATTAAGTCATGTGGGATATTGCAGTTATTTGGTTTTAGAGGTATTCTTTGGAGTGCATTTGGTATATGCGTCTCAATCAGTTTTTTTTTTTACTGTAGTTTACAGCTCTGTGCGTTGCCATAGTTGTTTTACACACACTAACCTTAACATACATCCACGAAATTACCCAGCCAACAGAATGCAAGGCTGCAGTAGAGGTGAAGGTTTAAAAGAAAAGGGGGAGAAACACACCTACTTTCAAACAGTATTTGGATACAGACTTGAATATCAACAGGTTTTTGGATGTACGCAAACATCGCAGGGCCGACCTTTATAAAAAGCTGGTTGAAGGAATAAAAGAGGGAAAACCGGTGGAAAACTGTTTTAAAAATCCTAATTCTAAAAACTGCTACAAACTACTAATTTTTTCTATTTTTGTTATTGCCACTCTTCATTCTAACCCCAACCGGCCCGTCAGACACCGCCTACCAAGAGCCTGGGTCTGACCGAGGTTTCTGCCTAAAAGGAAGTTTTTCCTCGCCACTGTCGCACTGTTGCTTGCTCTGGAGGAAACTAGAACTGTTGGGTCCTTGTAAATTCCGGAGTGTGGTCTATCTGTAAAGTGTCTTGAGATAATTCTTGTTATGAATTGATACTATAAATAAAATTGAATTGAATTGAAAATTGAATTCACACGCCTTTATGTAAACAGTAATATTAGGGGAATATTCACTTTCTTCAGGGTTAGGGTTAATATCTGGGTTTTTTTTCAGAGTAACGGCAAAAAACTGAATATTATGTGCATGTAAACATAATCACAGATGCTGTATCTTCCAATCACTTAACGAGAAAAGGCAATTGTTTCACCCAACGTTAATTTCAGTTCCCAGCCCCAAATAGCTGGTATCGCGTAAAATGATTGAGTTCAGGTTAGGGAAGATCGGGATCATGGTTAAAGACACTATTGTTGATAGTGAGGAGGAGACGGGATGTGACCTGTGGTGTCCCACTACAAACGTTGATGTCACTCACTTGTACGCCCAACCATCCGCCCCAGCCTCCTCCCTAAGAAGGTTTAGCAGTGTTATAAAAAAAAAAAACTCGCACTATTTCTGCCTTTGCTTCTGAGAGAAAACAGTCATCGTTTGCAAGATCACAAGAGGTCACTTGTCAGGAAATGTTTACACTGGTGGTTTTACAGTAAGTGTTTGAGAAGTGTTTACAGAAGTGGGTTTTTTTTTTCTGGTGAACTCAGTCTTCTGTTAGCAACTGCAGTGTAACAGGATGCTAACAGTACGTCACACACACACACACACCAAAAAAAGTTCATTCTATAAGTTAAATTCTAATAACCTTTAGATGTTTTGGAGTTCATGGAACAATTTCGGCATATCAAGTGAAAGATATATCTGTCTCTGTTGCTTATAGTGCCGTGTCTCACACCTCTGAGTTCCTCTACATTGCGCTGATGTATTCCACATGTAGCCACATACTCAACTCATTATCGAGCTTTGAATTCTGCTATCTGGGATTTTAATGCCTTCCTATTATTTCTCTCGTGTCTTCATGTGGCCTTAGGTTTCCACTAATGTGTAATTCTCTCAGGCAATTCTCTCCGATAAATGAACAAACACCCAATATTAAATTACTGCTCTCATTCTTCTGTATTTCTCACTGCCTTTCTTCCCATTAACCTCTGCATCTATGTCCATTCGTCTTTCTTTTGGTGGTTTCCTGTCCCTCTCAGCCCCCTCCGTCTCGCTTTACCCATCTTTTTTATTGTTTTGTGTCTTCACTTATCTTCCTTTCCTTTGTCTCTTGTCTTTCGGCTACTTTCCCCGTACCTCTCATTCAGTTATCTCTCTTTTCTTCGTCTTCACACCTTACTTTCTCTCACCCGTCCTCCTCTTTAACCCGGTGGCTGTCTCTCAATGTCTGTTGATCCCTCCATCATTGTCCTAACCCAACCATTGTCTCTGTAGTCGTGACCATGATCCTACTGAAGTCAGTCAGCGGACACAAACCATTATGTAAATTTCTGAAATATCACATTTGTCTGCAAACAGACTTATTTTTCTCCTGCCTCACACACACACACACACACACACAAACACAGCTGAGTGTTTACCATTTCTGATAAAGTGGCTTGCGGCGTACACAGTGATGGAGTCTGGTGGTGGTGTCACGTGATCTAATGCTTCCAGAAACAAGGTTTTGACTGGAAGTCCCGTGAGGTCTTTGAATTGGCAACAACGAAGGGTTTCTGCTCTGCAAGCACGAACAGGCTGTGAGATATCTGCAGAGTTGTTGGTCAGCAGTGACTCACTCACTTCCACCTTACTCCTACTTATTTTTCCCTACTGCTTGGGATAAAAAAAAAAAAACATCGACAGTAAAAATAAGGCATGCTGGTATTGTAATGTTCTGTAATCAAGTCTAGATTGTTAGTCACAGCCATGCCACTCACCACCAAATTCCCAATCCAATTTATTAAAATTACATCTGATTGACTTTGGTCGTAGACATTTTTAAATAATACTTTTCTGCTAGCCCTTTGGTGGCACCAGATTCTTTTGCTTCATGCTATGAACGCAGATGTTTTATAATCAGAATCACATCTGTCATTTTGTCCCAAAACAATTCCTTTGCAGGGCTGTTTTTGATTGATTGTGTCATGTGATTCACAGTTGTTTTTGTTATCCTAACAGGTTGGATCTGGATAATACTCAAAAACACTTGATGTGTTGTAGTTATAAATGCAGGCTTACAAATACAGGCGACACACCCTGAAAGCATTTAAGGATGTTGCCAGAGTTTGCCAAACAATTAACGACTGACTCTGCTAAAACAGGATTCATATATGTG
This sequence comes from Etheostoma spectabile, assembly GCF_008692095.1. Lineage (NCBI taxonomy): Eukaryota > Metazoa > Chordata > Actinopteri > Perciformes > Percidae > Etheostoma > Etheostoma spectabile. The sequence goes on along the minus strand of NC_045748.1, from coordinate 4,177,678 downwards.
ACACATGCTGCCATTGTGAGGGATTAGAAAAGCTTCACTGTGAACACTCCCCCCCCAAACACAACAACACACACACACACACACACACACACACACACACACACACATGGACAGCGGATTGGAGGGTTGCTGTTAGTTAGCTGTGATTGGTTCTGCTCTCATTCAGCCACAAGACACACATGCATTGTGGTATCAGAGACAAAGAAGTGAGTGAGTGAGTATGTGAGTGAATGAGTGAGTGAGTGAGTGAGTGAGTATGTTAGTGAGTGAGTGAATGGAAATCTATACATTAACATCAGGGAGTTCTTTGGTTGAACAATGATTGGTTCTACAATGTGAGTTTAAAAGAAATGTAGATCAGTGATTGGACGTTGGTATGTCTTGGCGCTCCACACTGTCTGACGATGCATTACAACACCACATGCTTTAAGATAATCAAATCATTCACAGCCGACCCGTGCATGAGCCAACACCTGACACACAGACACACATGCAGTGAACATGGGTCATGGTTGACTCATTGAAGAGCGAGCAGGAGAATCTCTGTTGGTGTCATTCAAAAGTTGTTGTTTTTTCAGCAGCACCAGTGGTGAATGGACAAGCAAGACGGTCTGTAGCCTGCCGGGTCACCGCTTTTTGCAACAGATCCGTATCAGTTGACTAGATTTTGGTTATTTTTGTAAATACAAAAGGTACAATATATCTGCAATAAGCTAATATCGGCCAATATATCGTTCCAGCTCTAGAGGGAAAGATCTCCTATATTATATATTAGATGCTTTTGAAAACTAACGAATTTGTCCTAAACCTTGAAGCCTTTCCTCTTGTAAAAATGAAATAAAAAAATACATTAAAAAAGCATAAATCATAAATTTCACCTTTGGGTGGCTTGTACAAGTGTGTGAAATCTGATAAAACAATGTGACTTTAACAAGTATAATGGTAAAAATTTCTTTTTTCTATTTCCTTTAACAATCTGGTCTTACTTTCTAATAAACAACTGTGTAAAACATCAACCAGGCTGTCCAGTCAATCTATAAACAATATTTCTTTTCAGGATTCTTGTGTTGCAGTGAGGCCACTTGAATGTAAAAAAGGTTGTGGGACCAGAAAGACAACAAGAGATAAATAAATAAAACTTAAATCTCACAGATATTGATATCCCACACATAGCAATAAAAGCTAAGCCAATCTCCTGTCTACAGCAGTTGTCATATGTCTTGGGAGTCAAACAGTATACATTTGTTTTACTTATAACAAGTTATGTTTATGAAATAAACATACATTTTACAGTGACATTCATGGCATTCACTTATGCCAATACTCAAAATAATGTCATATTTATTGATATTACACACACACACAGCAACGCTACACCAGCATTTGTGTTGTCTAAAATAGTTCTCCTACATATTTGGAGTCATCCAGTGCAAAAATAAACTAATGAACATTATAACTTGTATAAAGGACAAACTATTTACAATTCTTAAAAAAAAAGGCTCAAACTTATGTCCAAACTTAAAACAGTAATGCCGTTTTTCTCTAGAACGGTTTGGAATGGCAAAAGCGATCTTTGGTCACATCTTACTACTCTGACTTTGAGTGATCTCTCCTCACAATAAACAATCTTTGTTGTCCCTCGGATAACTTGTTGCCCGGCTTAGAGGGGCCTAATGTGTTATTATGGAACACATGCAACTTTAGGAAAGGCCCGCCTTGCAATAGCATTCACACAGTACTATTGGCCAGGCGTCCATGCGTATGCAAGGTCACGTAACCCGATTTGTTCAGGTCCTATACCCCCTGACCAATCGGCTATCCTAACCTTAACCACTCAAGGTCAAGGTCTAACCCAAACCAATCGAGCTGCTTCATAGGGCGGGCCATTCCTAGAAGTTACGTGGGTTCCCTAATAATGCGATCCTAATGTGTGATGGACCTGCCTTCCATTGGTTTACAAGACAAACGTCTCCCAAATCATCATGGGAAACAAAATGGATAGTCAGCATCAGAGCTAGCTGCGATCGGTGGCCAAAAATCCATAAATTATGGACATAAAATGTATCAGTTGCAGATGTAAGAGTTTGGATTTATTGTTCAAAAGACTCCGAGAAAAGGCACCCCTTCCAGGCTGGATAGAAAAGCTCAGAATTACACCACCATGACGGCCATAGTGTTAGCTTCTAGATGGAAAAGACGGTAAGTCTCTAGCTCTTATGGCTGTAAAATGATTCAAATATTAAACGGAGATGGCATTTTTTGCTGTTTTCCGTCATATCCAACAAGCTCACATGAAAGGTGTCCTGTGGCGTCGGGTTTAATCCTGGGAAACGAGATTACACGCATCCACAGACATATAATAACAGGGAAACAAGGGAAAGTTCTAACGTTCCAGGCATAAACCAAATCGGCTGATACATACAAATGAAGCCCAGTGCATATTCCTTCAGGAAGGCTTCTACATAAACTTCAATCACCACCATCTCTCCCTAAAACTATTCAGCTGTTAAGAGGCGTTCACTTTTTAGTAAACCAACCGAGAGTTGCCCACGAAATTCATGATCCAATCACATCACAACATCCTGCTTTAAATGTCTTCCCTCCTTGCTATCAGCGGTCTTTACAGGCAAACGTGCAACCCTCCTCCTCCTCTTCCACCTCCGGGCATCGTCACCCACGGCAACCTGAGTCCCTTTCCTCCAGACAGCTCCTTCGTTCAGTCTCCGGGTTCCTTCTTTACCATCACCAGTGTCTAGGCTCAATCGGGGGGGAATATATCTGTCTTTTCTACCCCTTTAAAATGTTTTTAACGTTGGAGTCTAAGCCCCATGGACCCGAACAAGGCACAGCTGCGCCTGGTGGAATCCTGGAAAATTGTAGCCAACAGAATGTTGAATCTGTCTCATCTAAGTATAATGACTTTTAAATTACGGGCTTTAATGATTTTTGTTTAAAAATTGAGACAATGAAAAATTGTCACACATCACTTCCATGAGGCTGTTCTCAGCAGACGGATCAAAGCCAAAGAAAAAGGCATTTCAAATTCCACCTAGCCAAGTTAAAGCTGCATGCAAAGTTTATGTCATGTTCATCTTAATGTTGATTGACATAAATGGCGTTATTTTACGCCATTTATATATAATATATATTAATATATTATATATAAATTATTATTATATATATATATATAATATATATAATAATTATTCCAACCGAAAAAAAATCAGCCTACACTGATAGTTATATGCATATTTATGTTTGTTGCATTTAGTGTTCCTTATATGACCAATGCGTTTTAAATGCAGCTGAAGTTATAACGTATAACAGGTCAATTTCCTAGAGTGCTTCTGCTCCCGGGGCAGAAGATTCTTATTTCCGGGAAAGATATTAATCCCCAGTGTAGAGTGTTTATGAGGCCAAACAAACATGACACATGCTTTATATACCTCATAAAAAATTAACAAAGCTGATTTTGAAAATACTTTGAAATCTGCATTGCCCACGTTTTCCTTTTTCTTGCCTTTTTCTAGCACATTCTTGCTTTTCTTGGGGAAATAACACTTCCTGAAGAGCAGTGGAATAGTGGGAAACCATTGGCTGAAATGTGCTTTGTGTCACCTGCATGCTCGTCTTCATATCCATAAAAAACTAATCTGTTAAAATGTGGTGCATAGAAGGCCTTTCTCCCTATATGTGTGTGTGTGTGTGTGTGTTTTAATGCTATTTCCAGGGTGTGTGTGTGTGTGTGTGTGTGTGTGTGTGTGTGTGTGTTTGTGTCTCTATTGTCTTTGGCAAACAAATCAAGTACAAGCCAGTTTCTGGATTTGTTTTCCCATCATTTCACTAAGTAAGAGTTTCTGTGACTGGAGTCAATCTCATGTCCCACTATTTTTTATTGGGCCTGGGGGTTTATGCAAGTGTGAGAGAGTCTGGGTGTGTACACGCATGTGCCTGTGGTTTTGCGCAAGTGCTTGTAACCGACTTCCCATCTCATCCTTCTGAGAAGAAATCCTCCACGGCTGGTTTTACAGCGTCCTGAGAAGAACAAGTGGAGAGGACAGCAGGCAGCAGGGGAGCACTTATCATCATCATCTGCCCAGCAGATGGGAGACACTGGACGGAGAATCACTATGGGGTTAGCTTTCTCTTCAAGGAGCAAAGGCTGAACTCATCTTAACCTTTTCCCAGTACTCAACGGCAGCTTTAAAGCCACTGGAGACATGTGACCTTTTTTTGTTTAACTTTGTCTAATGTGAGATACAAAACAGGCAAAGAGGGAACACCGGGAAACAGGAGATAAGTGTAGAGATGAGAAGAGATGTGAATGAGTGATTGTACTGTAAATCCAATTGAAACAGACAACTACCTCCATTCTATCAGTACAAAACAACTGTGTCTCCTCCTCTGTGAATAAAAGTGACCTCACTCAGAAAGAGCAGGGGATTCCAGAATGAACCAAAACACATCACACACTTGCCCAAAAGACGTACTTTCTCAGTAGGATTTTGGCATCAGTAAAAAGAAGCACAGGCAATTTGTTCAGGAATTTCGAACAATAATGATTTAAAGTAGTAGTACTGAGAGTTGGGGGTGGTATCTCAGGTAGTAGGGAGTTAGGTTGGAAACTGGTGGGGGACTGGCAGCTGGGCACTGACTTGAGCCTTTGACATCTCTCCATTAGTGCATGTATAGGTACTGAGCATGTGTGTGTAATTCAGGCCTGTGTGTTATAACAGAGTGTAAATTGTAATTTCCTGGAATTAATAAAGTATACATTAGTATTGGTTGTCATAAGTATTGTAAAACTGTTTGTACCAAAGGGAGACAATGTAACTCAGCCTAAGCGTGAATAGGTTTTTTGTTTATAATGGTGATCACATACCTTATACTGGATAAACTGGAATATTGTAGTGAAGATACAGAACAGGTGTCATACTTTGTTTGTTAAATTATTAACTTTCCTTTAATCACAGTAGTCATCTAAACCCTGTTGGGAATGCAGCCAAAGAGCATCAGTTGTGTATTTAGGTGATTTCACTTTTCTTTCAGTATGTTGCAGAGTAGTTTATGTACACATTCAAAACATTCAATTTCTAGATCCATCTGTAGATGAAAGTAAAGCTTTTGTAAATTATAAGCTTAGTCTGTCACGTCATTGACCCCAGGCCAGGCCCTTACTGGCACAACCTGATACTGAGCAACTCCTAAGATAGGGCGTGATGTATTTTGTTTAATTTCTAAGGAATCCTCTGCTGTTTAGGGATGAATCACCCACCAGCATTGGTTTGCATTTATTTTAAGGCTTTTTGTTAGTGATAGTGGCAAGGGATATTGGATGACTCACTGTTGTGGTATATGGAACTCTGACTACTGACTACAAGAAGTTAGAAGCAGCTGCGATGACACAAAGACTTTCAAGCTTTGTGTCAAACAATGGAAGTAATCCACTCACATGCTTAATAATTTACTTTGTGGTTAGCCTCTTTCTTTCTGCATCCTATAGCCATAAAGATGCATGGAAATGTCTGCAGACTTAGATTCTGCTTGCTTACTACGAGGCACAACAAATAGGTAGAAACAAACAAAGCATCTCTACACAGTAGAAAATGCAATGCGTCCTCCAGTTTTATACATACCGTAGGCTGGAGAGCATATTGCTGCTGTCCACTGCTTTGAATTAAGTTTGGAGAAAAGTCAACAGAAACAAAAGGAGACAAATCGCACAGAATCCGCTGGTATGTTTTGTCTAGGAACAACACATCCTGCTTCCAGGCCATAAGAAGCCCTTTTTCCCACAATTCACACTCCAACGGATGGCCAAGTTAGTGCGCTACTGTGCTATAATGTAATAGACAGCCCTGCCTCTATTTATTACACACCACTGAAGGGGCCTGGAGACTTGCAAAGTGGGAAACATATCTGGATCGGAATGCTTAGACATAAAACTGTCAGCTCATCTTGAAAAATACAACAGCCGCCGTTTCCTCAGAAGAGAGCTTTGTTACTGCATTACCGTGTTAACAAACACAATCGGACCATAGAATAGTAAAATCAATGAATAATTACAGATTATTACAACTTGCTTCTGATTTTTGGCAGGTTTGGACATCATTTCTATTTCAAGGAGTTGTGTTGATGTCTGTTATTAAGCAAACTTCCCAATATTTCAGAATTCATCACAAATCCCCACATACACATATATACATACATATCTACATATACTGTATATGTATATACTGTATACAGAAATATATACACATATATACATAGATACATACTGTATATAACATCAGCAAAATGAAATGCCATTGTACTTTCAGAACATAATCATATGGCACTCAACAGCCCTTTGAAAAAGAGCACATGCACAATCCCAGCACATTAACGTAATTCTAAGGGGATAGGGTTGGCCGTGATGATGTATTTGAGGCTTCCAGTCGTGCTAGGCAGACACTGTCCTTGTGCTGAATGATACAGCCTCACAGATAGACCCAACAACAGATTCATTGTTCTGATGCTACTGATGGCATTAAATGTTGCATTCACTGCTAAAGAGATAGAGTACTATATATACACAGTAGGGGTAGCTTTCAAGATAAAGATAGATAGATTCATAAATAAATAGAGAAACTTTATAGATACTATAGATAGCATGAGCGATAGATAGATAGATAGATAGATAGATAGATAGATAGATAGATAGATCAAAGGTTTTTCTTACCCAAAACTATCACCACGGTTTTCAGCAGAGACATCATGGTATCTCTGTTCCGTCGTGGTCCAGAGCTGTGCCGCGACATCCTCATGGTCCTCTGTCGCACATAGACAAAGATGTGGGCATATAGCGTCACCATGACAACAAAAGTCACTAGGTTAAACACTGCCCAGAAGACCAGGTAGGAGTTGCTGTAAAGAGGCGCCATGTTGGAGCAAGACTTTAAACTACAGATACAGTTCCAGCCCACGCTGGGGATTGCCCCCATGACAATGGACATGGTCCAGATTATGACAATCACCACCACCACACGCCGGTTACTCATGCGCGTGTGTAACTGCATGCGGAACACGGTGATGTGGCGCTCGATGGCGATGGCGAGCAGGTTGGCCACAGACGCCGTCAGGCTGGTATCGATCAAGCCCTGGCGCAGCAGCCACGTGGAAACAGTCAGACGCCTCGTGTTGGGTCCCGTGTTAAACATCAAGTAGAAGTAGGCCAGTCCAGCAAAGAAGTCAGCAGCTGCCAGGTTGGCCATCAGGTAGTAAATGGGGAAGTGGAATCTCCTGTTGACGTAGATGGCGATCATCACCAGAAGGTTGGCGAGCATGATGAAGATGCATACGGTGATGCCTAGGCCCATCACCAGCCTGCTGACCGTGTTCCAGTCAGTAGCTAGGTACTTGCCACTGCGGTTGTAGAAGAAGGCGATGGTCTCGTTATAGTAACACTGTTCCTCATCCATGGTGGCAGCGATGCTTTCTGAAAGGACAAAATATTCGAAATGTAATGAATAACTGAGCAATTTTGGTGAAGGTTTTTAAACTTTTCATTAGAAAGGTGATGCTCTGAGCAGAGCAGTGTAATCTGTTGGTATATGTAGACATACAAATAGGGCCGTTATATGCCTAAAAGTTTACTTTAACAACCATTTAAAAGTATGATAAATGTTAACAGTATTTAACTATGTATTTACAGGGATTTTGGACACCAAAAACAAAAACTGTGTACACTTAACAGACAGGGTTCTGCGCTCATTTTTCTCAGCCCATGTCCAAATTTGTAACTTTCTGTCAAGAACGAGTTAAACTATGCTTTCTGGAAAAAATGCATATATCCCTATTTCATAACACTCAACACAAAGCAGCGCTTTAGGAAACATATGGACTTAAGCCGGTTCCTGAAACAGGGAAAAACAAAAATCCCCTTTGGATTTAGACTCAACATGATTAGTAGTCATTTGTGTGTGTGTGTGTGTGTGTGTGTGTGTGTGTGTGTGTGTGTGTATACATGTCTGTCTGTCTGTCTCTGTCTGTCTATATTTGCTGTATGAATAAATCCCAGTGTGATATGAAGCTAAAACACACACACACACACACACACACACACACACACACACGCACATAAACAATGCTCACAGAAACATGTGCATGCAAGTGTGTGTGTGTGTGTGTGTGTGTGTGTGTGTGTGTGTGTGTGTGTTTGTGTGTGTGTGTAACAAGCACAAGTCCCACACAGATGCTGGCTAGTCCCTCTCATACACCCCAAACCGGAAACAGGACCTTAGGGCTAGAGTAGGGGAGACTGTGTGTGTGTGTGTGTCTGTGTGTGTCTGTGCGTGTAAGTAAGTAAGTAAGACAGAGACAAAGACAGAGAAGAGGGTAGCGGACGAGAAATGAAAGGCGCATTAGGAGTCCTGGGTCAAGGCCAGTATTTTTGTGGTAATCCTTCTCTTGGTTTACCTTCTAACATGACCGTCCAAACACTCTAAGACCTCTTTTCTCCCTGCAGTGACACAGCAAAAAAAAAACAGAACTGAAAACATAAAGGGTTTTTCATCCTTCTTGGACCAATTTGCAATGTTGGAAAAACTATCACAACCTTCACCTCTCAAAAATTCACATGAAAAATAAGGTTTACTCCTGGGAAATGAGGCAGTGCTGAAAGCTATGAAAGCTAAAGTTTGCCAAAAAGATTTTCTAACTCCTGCAACCTCGACGCCTGAGCAGCTCTAAATCTCAATGGTAATGTACTGTTTTGACGGCCATGATATATAAAACATGTTTTAATGGGTTAGTTTTGCTGGTAGCAATAACCCATAATTTGGATCCTGAATGTACATTTGCAGCATAGAGCCCCATGCTCTAAATTCTACATTTAGCCCATTTTTTAAACCAAACTCCAAGCCAAAAGCAATATTCTCCATCGACTATACAGTAGACTCCTAAGGGCTCATGATGTTGGCAGTGCACAACAACTTTATATTCCTTAGCCAAAACGGGTGTGTATTAGGCATGGCAGGGCACCAATAACAGTATAAAGGAAGTCCTAATCAATTAAATAAACACATTTCTGGGTTCAGTTTATATGTCCAATTTCCTGAGGCGGGCTGATAAGGGACTCCATATGCGGCCATGTTTGCTTGGAGTGGCTGTAAAATGGTTTTTCATTCACGGAAATAGCAACGGTTCATTCTATTAGCTATAATTATTGCTCATACTGTACAGCTCCAGACAAGCCAGACGTATCTGCTGAATTTCTGCATGTTGACTTCTTAGGGGAAATGTCACAAATGAAACACAGGCCAGATATCATAATAGGGCCACATTTTTTTATGATGTGTGTTTTTGTCATGGTTGCAGAACAGGCAGCAGGAGAAGAACCCAGTTCAATAATTTTTATAACCAAAAAGGGTATCAGAAACAGGCACAGCCAGTAACAAACAAAACTCCAAACATCAACAAAGGTAACAAGAAGAAGATAAAAATTGACAAGAGAAAAACTAGGCAGGCTGAACACTCCAGGAAACAGGCTAGTACTTTATAAACTGTAGCAACTGACGACAGACAAAGGTAGCACACAGACTTATGCTGCGTTCTAGACACAGTTTGTAGCACGAAAGTTACAACTTCAAGTCACAACTCACAACTTGGTAGCATTCCAGGCAAAGTCACCACAAACCCCTCTAGCTAGTGTTAGCTAGCGACAATAGTATGTGTATTGTTTTGATTACAATGTGTGAAATTAATTATTAATGCAACGTCAAAACTGTAATTGGGACCATGTAACGATCTGGTTCGAGTTCACGGCTAGTAAGTTATGGGTTTGACTGCCGTTCCAGGGCACTTTCACAGGTAGAAGGTTGTGAAAACCCAAGTTACTGGTTGCCTGGAACGCAGCATAAAAACACAAGGTAACGAGAGAGGTAACGAGGAACAGGGGAAACTCCTCAGGGAAGAACAGACGCCTTATCACTGCCCAATGTGAGGAGAGTGCAGATTTGAGTCGTGTATGCATCACTTTGCGACGAGTAGCATATTAGATGCTAACGGGAGTCTTCTGTAATGTCAATTCAGTAAAAATTGACCTACTTAACGAAGTTTGTTTCCTGCTGGCTACAAGTTAGCATCAAACACAACAAAGGAACAGGAATGTCATTTTGAGGTAGCGTTAGCAATCAAAAAATCCAAGCTAGATAGCTAAAAAAAACGCTAAAACATTTGTGAAATGAATCCCATGTTCTGTTAGTGTTTGTAATGAGAAAAGTTTATTATTTCATGGATTTCACAAATTTCAGTATGACAGTTATGTTTTAAACCGCTTAAATCTGAGGATGCGCAACTAACATCTGCATTCTCCTCACATTGGGCAGTGCCACGCCGCACAAAAGGCGGGAAAACACACAAGGCAGGAACTGAAGTTTCAGAAAGGAGGTGGGCAATCGGGAACAAAAGCGTGGAACAGATCGTGCAGTGTCTTAAATCCTCGAAACAGGATTATCATCTGCGCATGCCCAATGCCAGATCGTGCATGCAGCGAAGATACCGACACGGTGCCATTTTAGAACAAGTTATGCTACCCCAGTGGGCATCCAAAAAAACAGGAAGTAATGACTGTTAGCTAGAAACATAACGTAATCAAGAAACCGGTGTGTGTCAGTTTTACTGTATGTTTTAATTAATGACTTATTTTTGAACTAGGAACATAGAAATCTAGTCATTATTTTTCATACAAGACCACACAAAACCATTAGCGATCATTTACATAAGTTTCCCAGTTTTTCAAGAGTGTCTTAAAACCGTAGTCAAGTGCTCACATGCACACTGTTTTTGTTTGCTATAATTATTCCTGCTGTCCATTCCTAATGGACATTTTCTACGGCAGACATGTTGACATGTCATAGTAGGAAAAGCCCTGGTATTGTGCATGCTGACTCACTGAAATACCTCACTGGGACACTTGAGGTCCCAGTGAGGTACCTCACTGGGACCTCAAGTCCTGATTTTGAGCTATGGTTAGGGTTATCAATTTCAGTTATGCTTTTCATACTATGACAAGTCAAAATGTCTCCCGTGAAAAAGTTCAATTAGCCAACAGTGGGAAGGACAAAATCCACAGTCCTATTCAAAAGTTTATCTGCAGTTAATATGAGGCTTCAGCAATTTCAAAATCAAGTGAATATGTTCCTTGTTTACAGCCCTTTATTGTTAACTATCCTCTTTGTGTTACTTTCGCTAAACTACAGCTCATCATAGGAACACTCTCCAGGAAAACAAACTAAAGAAAAGAACATTTTCTACTTAAAAGGATGAAACAGATAAAGAGTACAGGTTTAAAGCTTGACATCTGGTGCCCCCTCCCCTTCTCTTATCTATTTTGCAAAAGCACTGTTGCTGCATTGGTATCTTAGCACTATCCACGATGATCGTCATTGGTTACACATACAACCCAAATCTTTTTTATCCCCTATACCAGAATGTTAACTCATGCAGCCAGACACAGGGTGGGTATTTTAATGGCCAGTATGAACAAGAGGAATGATTACAGCAGGCAAAAACTGTTCTAATGTACATATGGGCAGATGAGTATTGTTTTTAGACAGACTTGAAAAAAATGTGAATGTATCCTTTAAGAAAACTACTTTTTTTCTTCTTCTTTTTTTAGATAATACATTAAAAATAATTAATCTTCCCGCAGACTGTATGCCTTCATGGGCATAAATTGTGTCAAGACCGGGTTAAAAAAGCGCCACAGGTTAATGTTCTAGAAATTAACTGCTACATTTGCAATGGTGCACAGAAAAGAGCCTTTTCCTGTCTGTGATGGGTTCGTTGTTTCCCTGTGGTGTGTAGTGATTTTCGAATTTCAGAAATGAAATTATCAAACATGCATGTAATTATGAGGTTTGTAATTACTTCTCTCCAGAGAAAGCCAACCATGAAGAAGCAGCGAAAGCATCCGCTGAGTGACAGCAGCAACATATAACGCAGGATAGATCCTCAGCGAGGGAGTCTATGACAATAACCACTGCAGATGAAAGCCCATTTATTCGGCTTGTCATCTGCGGTTTATGGCCATCAAACGTCTGGAGGGAGCAGCCATTGGGGCATTAGATGCCTGAGGCCAGTCGTCAGTACTAGAAAGTAGAGGAAGTGTCAGTGGCCTCTCAGCACACATTCCCAACACTTTCATCAGACCCTTGGAGCCTGCAGGAAAAGATCCTGTCATTGTGTGTGTGTGTGTGTGTGTGTGTGTGTATGTATGTGTGCGCGTAACAGACAGTGGGGTGGGTCTGGTAAAAGGGAAAGATTGAGCAAGAAAGAGGACACAGACAGAGGGGATTTTTGAAATCTGTGTTTCTGTACCTGGGTGTGTACATGTGCACTACAAAGAGAAATAGAAGGTTTGAAAGACTAAGTAATTGAAGCATTTTCGTGTGTGTGAGCAGTAGAGGAAAATTCGGGAGTTTGTGTGTGTACAATGTGTTGAACCCCGGGTGTTAAAGACAGAGAACAAAATGCTCGCTGTGCTTGAGTGTGTGTCCACACACACTCTCTCTATGCTTGGTAGTAATGTGTGATCAAGTCTGTGTGCGTGTGTGTGTCCAACAGGCTATGAAAGGACCACCCTGGAATCCATACAAGTGAGGTCATAACTCAAGCATCAGCGCCAGGGCTGCATCCGTATATTCATAACACATGCCTAATTGACACACACAAACACACACACACACACACACACACACACACACACACACACACACTTATCAAAGTCTCTCTTTCTTTCTTTCACTGTTGCAATCGTACACACTTTGTATTTTGTTTGCAAATGAGCAAACACACACACACACACACACACACACACACACACATACTTTAAAGATACTACTTAATAAATATTTAATACCGGTTTTTCATGTTTTTGTGACTCTCCTTTAAAGGATGAGATATTTCTCTCAACAACAAGACCAAAAGTGCCACTTCCAGCTGCTGGCAACTGCAAAGCTCATTCCACCCCAAACTATGCATGTTGAAATTGGCAAATCTTGGAGACGGGGTGAAGATAAGACAATGCACTCATTGAAACCAAAAGGTTTATAGAACTCTTTAAAATAGATGATGAGGCATCTTGAGTGCAAACATGACATTTTGACTTTCGGAGAGCTGGAGTGTCAATACAATATGTCCATGTCATGGCAGTTTAGGGTTTTATGTTATTTTTTTGTGTACACGTGGAAAGTTTGGCCCAACAGTGGTGCCAAGGTGCCTGCAAATACATTAATATGAAATTTGATGGCATCATGGAATGTCTTGTTAAAACCTGGGAACCTGGCCTGAAGTTTTGTTTCTTTTGACAAAAGACAGATGTAGCCCTCCAGGGGAAAGGAATAGAGCAAAGTAATGTAACATTATAAATGGTTGGAGTGGACGAATGGGTCAATAAATGTCTGACTTCAACACGAGCGATAACTGTCAGACATTGGCTTATTTGAACCATGAACGCAGTCGTTGCCTGACCGTAACCACATGGTTATTATTGTAACCATGATGACAAATGTCCCCTAACCTTAACGAAGAAATAAATCTAACCCAAGCCATGATGTTTCCCTAACCTTCACAAAGTACTTATTTCAACCCAAACCGTTCCCGAACACCCTAACCAAGTCGTGTTTGTGACCATAGTGCTGTCACCTCATTAAACAGATTTGTAACCGTTTTGGAAGGCACTTAAATTATGTCATACTGCCGATAAGGGCGTCAGAAAATGCTTGTGTGTGTCGCTTCTGTGCAACTCTGTAAATTATATTGTGGTGTAGGCCTACTCTATCTGTAAAGTGTCCCTAGATAACTTCTGTTATGATTTGACACTATAAATAAAATTGTGTCATTCTAGAGGTTGCTTTAATTTGGAGGACTTGTTGCAACATCCATTGTTGACTGAGCCTAAATCTAACATCAACAGTGGGCCGTGCCCTATCACTCCAACCATTTAATCACGGTTAAGTCTATTGCTCTTATTATTGCAAACATTATTATCAGCATTTTTTTAATTGTGTTGTATTGTATTTTCTTGTCATTTTGTTTATACTCTCTATCATGTTAAAAAGGGTGTTTTAAAGGGTCCCATGGCATGAACATTTTAATTTATGAGGTTTTTAAACATTATTATGCGTTCCCTAAGCCTGCCTATGGTCCCCCAGTGGCTAGAAATGGTGATAGGTGTAAACCGACCCCCGGGTATCCTGCTCTGCCTTTGAGAAAATGAAAGCTCAGATTGATGGGCCGATCTGGAATCTTGCTCCTTATGAGGTCATAAGGGGCAAGGTTACCTCCTCTTTCTCTGCTTTGCCCGCCCAGAGAATTTGGCCCACCCATGAGAAAGATACATCATGGCTTTCAAACGAGCAAAGTGGCGGTTGGTCAAGGTCACACCCACAGCCTCCACCTTGCCCCCCCCCTCTCCTCCTCTAAAGCTACATACACAGAAATGGCACATACTAAGGAAAGCTCATTGTGGGACTTGCTCAAGTGGCTGTAATTCTGCATCAAGGCTGAATTTTAGGAAAGAGAATTCAGATATGGTGTCAGGGGACCACTAAGGTCTATATGAAAGCATCCAAAGAGCACCATGTCATGGAACCATTAAGAGTGAATATACTGTAGGTCTGAATGTCCTTTGTGTAGATATTCCAATGTAGACATTTTCAGACATTGCTAATATCTGATAGCAAGTCTAGAGTCCAAAATTTGCCTGGTTTCAGTGTTAGATGCGGTTAATTTAAATATCTGAATACCTTACTACAGTAAAGGGCAATGCCAATTTCCTTAAAAAAAAGTGACCTGCGTTCTTGCTATTTCGGAGGCATCTGCACTGTAACAGTGATAACGTTTTGTCTTATTGTCTTTGGTAAGTAGTAGTAGTCCACACATACATGGTTGTTTTTTAATACATGGTTTTACTTTTGTCCGTTCTTTAAAAAAAAGAATCCCATCCACACATGCACTGTTAAGAAAAATCTCATGAAGATGCAAAAACACAATTAAACAGCTGTCAAGAGCATGCCGAGCCAACAGGCGCCAATATAACCCATCGCACAAAGAAGAAGAAGTCCATCAGAAACTTCATAAAAAGCTGGTACCGAAAAACTACCCAGCGCTACAAACAGAAGTTGGACTGTCTACTCTAAGGCTGGTGATGTTGGTTCATTTGTGACGCCTCACAAAGGAGATAACAGTGCACATTCTGATGGTACAAGCCGAAAACATGTAGCTGTATGTTTGTGTGTCTTATTATAGGATTGTCTGCGATATTTTGATCATCCAGAATTGCTGTATCATGACATCATCGTATAGTGAGCCATGTATCGTGTGGTACCCTGTGATTCCAAACCGTGTCGGTACACACACAAACCTGTCCACAGTTTTTCCAAAAGCTCAGCTTACAGTGACCTAAAATGACGCTTATGTGTGGATGAAAGGCCAAATAAAAAAAGTTGTCAAAGTTTTTGAAGATTGTGGACTAGTTTGAGTCATCGTTAGTCTAACACATACTGAGATTAAACTGGCTGGATCCAGTCAGAAATTGAATAAACTTCAGAGAGTAACAAATCCCAAGTCTGCTCTAAGTTTCTCAACAATCCATCATCCAACCTTCTGGTTTGCTATTGTTAATACCGTCCTGAGAGGAATACAGCATTAAGGGGGAACACCACTGGATTTCATGTTTGACATGTTATTCCTATGCAGAGAGAAAGTTTAGTCTGTATTAGAAAACATTTACGAGTGTGTCAAAGGCAAACGTGATGATTTTCCTCTGGCTTTGGACCTGAGAAAAATGTAATCACATGAAGCTGATTTGGATGTTACAGTTCAGACAAATATGCTAAGGTTTACAACCCTGAAATGTTCTGTGCAGTTCATCAGCATTGCATCTCAGGGTAAAAGGTTGGCTCTGTGGTCTCTAGCTCTGGAAGAATTTTTAATTTTCATAACGAAGTCACGAAGCATCGATAAATTATTACATTATATTATTAATTATAAATTATACATTATCATACTGAATAATGGTTCCAGTGTACACATCTGGGCCATGATGACGATTTTTAAAGATGTTAAACTATTTTTAGGGAATCAAATAAATCAACTAAATTGCAGACTTTGATGTGAATGAGTTATGAGTAAGGGAGGAGGTAACATCTGAAAGTAATAGAAAGTCTCTTCACTAAATGCTAGCGGACTGCTTTACAGTGAAACTGCCGATATTTAGTTTAGGCCTACAACTCAGATTAGTTAGTTAACAATTAGCTAATTTGCCAAGTGAGTCGGGTTAGAAGCATCCGGTGACTAATTCTCTTTGTTTATCCATGATTTTCATGCAAGAGATTTCACCCTTTATATCCACCTGACAATGTTTCTCTGCCTGCAAACTTGCTAAAAAACTGGCTACCATCCAATAAGTTTATATCCCAAACATTCCTCACATGACCAGTTTGAGTGACTTAAATGTCCAGGATGTGATACAGTCCTAAGTCATGGCTACCTGTTTGTCTGTCAATGTCGGAGCTACTGTCTCTAAATGGTTTAACTATTTAATTTACTTTGCTGAGATGATTTGCGAGCTACAGTCCGTTGCAAACACGGTATAATGATTTACATTCCGAATGTATGATAAGATACACCTTTATTGATCCTTAGCGGGGAAAGTTGGTTGTTCCAGCAGTACATTAGAAACAACAGAAAGAAATACAGATACGTAGGCTAAAGAAAGTAATACATAATACTAGATACAGGCTAAAATAAAAACCATGCCAGAGTATTAGAAGATAAATGGCATGATGAAGTGAGAGTCAACAGGTCTATGTAAAGAGTGTACTGATTAGGGGTTGGAATCACAGGGTACCTTACCATACAATCCGATACATGGCTCACGGTTACGATTACATCACAGCAATTCTGTGATAATCAATAGATTGCAGAAAATCCTTTAATGATACATGAGGATATCGATCTAACTATGAATACAAAAAAAGATGAATACTGTGAAAAGATGCAGGTTTTCTCCCTCTAATCACTGCAAGTCCAAATTGTTAGGAAAGAGGACAATTCTGCAGAATTCTTTCAGTCTATAAATTCAAATTATTGCACTATAAAGTAGTTTATATCTTTGACGTTCCACTTTCGGGATTGCTCCGGTGCCGCGGGAAATTTTGCCAAATGCATGTAGTTTTGCTGATGTCAATTTTCTTCGGCTTTTTTTGTGTTGGAATTTTAAACTCCGGTGGATTTATGAGGACTATAGTTGACTGCTCCTCAGATCTCTGCAGGGTAAATCCAGACAGCGAGACTAACTACAGAGCAACTATGGGTCCAGACGTTGGACTCAAACGTGGCTGGGCCAGCCATTATTTTCCGCCATCCCGTTGAAAACCTCCTCGTCTTCGGCTAGTTAACTTATGTTCACGTTTCCCTGATTCACGTGTTGAACACCACCTTGAGAAGCCATTAAGTAGTGACGCTGGGAGCAGGGAAATCTATTTAAAGCGCCATGTTTTATCAATTAAAATAGCGAGATTTGGCGCCAGCACATCAATTATCATCTCACACGAAGAAGGAAAACAATGTATTGCCGTTTTGATATTTTGGCCCACCCCTAGTACTGATATGGTTAAGTAATGGAACTCAAGTATTTGTCTCTATC
The DNA here is from genome assembly GCF_008692095.1 of Etheostoma spectabile. NCBI lineage: Eukaryota > Metazoa > Chordata > Actinopteri > Perciformes > Percidae > Etheostoma > Etheostoma spectabile. Next base: position 4,159,986 of record NC_045748.1, on the reverse strand, counting down.
ATTATAAGAGCATATACAATGCAAGAGTTAATGTCAGTAAGCAAGTATAGCGCAACAAATGTGAGCCTGATCCACAAATTCCCACTTGGCACTGTGGTGGCAACATGGATATTAAATGTATGACAAGTGAAACAAAGAAGACTTGTAACTTTCCAGAATTCTTCCATCTCTCCTCTTTAAAAAAAATAAGAATCTGCCTTCACCGATCCTAATTTGCATGTACTGTATGTTCCACACATCATTCTATTCCGTTGGCTTTCTTTCTCCTCTTAGCCTCCACCTGGTTTCCCTGTTCTCCATCAACATCTTCACACTGGCACTTTCCTCCTTTTTCTTCCTTCTCTTCCTTTTCTCCTTGCACTTCATCCCCTCTCAATTATGCTCCACTCTATTTCCTTTTCCAAAGTTTCTCGTCTCTTCCTCACCTCTCCCTTTTTCCGCCCTTCTACCCCTTTTCCCTTTCCGTCTCCTCTCCCCTTAACTTCTTCCACACTTCCTCCTTTCCTCACTTCCTCTCTTCTTCCCTAAAACATCCCTTCTCTTGCTTCAGCTCATCTTCTATCACCTCTTTTCCTCAGCTTTCCTCTCCTGTCTCCCCTTCCCTTAACCTCATTCCCCCCCCCCCCCCCCCCCCCCCCCCCCCCCCCCCCCCCCGTGCCAATTTTCCACACAAAGTGCCCATTGTTTCCAAGCTCCCACCCCAGAAAGCAGAAAAACAGGACTTCTACAACCCAGAATACACAAAAACACTCACTCACACAGACATAGGCCTTCATTCTCTAACTTTCTCTTCAACATCATGGGCGAGTGCACACAAACCACACACCCTCACACACTCGCACATAGTCTCAAACGGTTTCTGCCGAGCAGCGGAGCTCAGTACAAGGGCTGGATTGAGAGTTGGTGTTGAGTCATGTGTGACTGCCGCCGTGATGGGCTGATTCACGGCTCGTCAGTGAATGATGACCCACCAACCACTTAAGCGCTTCCATCTCAACACACAAAGACCCAAACTGACACATCTTCAGTCATTAAATGTGACGACAGAATAAAATAGAATGTGATTAGTCTTGTGAGCTTATTATGAACCTATTAGGTCTGACTGGAATGCAATAGAATATATTTGAATAGAACATTATTAGTTACATGAGTAAGACCACACTTGACTAGAATAGAAGTAAAGAGAACATGACAAACAAGACTGGCTGCATCCAAAGTCACACTACATACCACAATGTACCGGTGTATCAACGGAAGTATATTTTCGTGATAACTGTTTCGAAGATCGGAGGTTCCTTCTGCTTTTGCACTCTGTGTGTTTCCGTTTTTAAAATCCCTTCACTTCTGGAAACAACAGCAAAATTCAAAACCAGTGAGTTGGGCGCTTAAATTGGAAAGTTTTGAAGAACATTTTTTGATAGTGTCCAAAAGACAGGACTTCTCGGTTCTTTTGAGGAATGGTTGCAAAGATTTACAAAGAATATGTTTACTGCATTTATTCTCTTAACTAGGATCTTTTGGGCCCGATTGGTGGGACTGCTTTGGACAAAGTACACACAACAATACACTGATGAGAGCAGATTACGTGTAACCATGTATCCAGCTAATTTAAATACCCCACCTTACTGTATTGTGTGAACAGTTTACTTCATTTAATGTTGTATGTGGAGTTTTGCTGGGTGCAAATGTGCCAACAATACAAGTTCCTTCTCAAGCATGTTTTATAGAGTCAGAGTTGCTGAGTCTGGAGCTTAGCGCCACCCAAGACGATTATGATTGGTTAAAAGAACAACCCAGTGCATTTTTTTTTACGTATTCCAGAATGTATGTGTGGTGTAGCCAGACCTTACTCCACAGTGCTGTGGAGATAGGTCTGAGAATGTGAGAATATTTTTCATTTGACATAACTCAACATGAACAGAAAAGATTAGAATAGAATTAGGGGGATATATCTATTGTAGTAAAGGCACAACACATGATCAAAGTTGACAGCAACTATTTAAAAAAAAGGGAAACTCCCAAGGTGGATATTAAGGAAACCACACTACAGGAGATGGCAGAAGCAGCATTTCATCACACCACCAACAGAAGCTTCTTCTGGAGCATTTAGTCTGGGATGTGCTCTGACAAAATAATGGTTTATTCCACAGGGAGGAGTAGAGCCCGACCGATATATTGGTGGGCCGATATTATGGGCCAATATTAGGCATTTCCCGAACTATCAGCATTTAAAATGGCCAATAAAAAAAGAGACTGTATATTCATTCATCAGAATCAGAAAAAAATGATTCTGATAAATTAATATTTAAAAAAGAAAAGGTCAACCATGTTATGAGTGTTGGCGTTGCACAGTTTGTCCACCAGAGGGCGCTCTACAACGTCCCTGTTGGCAACACTGATTTTTCTTTTTTGTTAGTTTTTTTGTTCAAAGGACTTTAAGTTTCATTTTATTTATCAGAACTTTAATAAATTAGGATGTTCCTCTGTTCTGTTGTGACAATGAAACAAATTGTCATATTATTTTAGTGAAAACTCATAAATAACTACAAATAAATCTGTTTTGTAATGCATTTCTAGAGTTGTTTTTTAAATGTACACATATATCGACCAATATATATCAGAATATCATATTTTTAAATAACCAAATATTTGTATTGGTATCGGCCTTAAAGATCCTTTATCAGTCGGGCTCTAGGGAGGAGTCAACGAGCTAAATTACACACAGCTCCGTAGAGACAGGCGGCGGTGCTTTCACAGTGGCTTCTGGTTTTCCAAAGCCATTCAAAACAATGTTTTATTTCCTAACAGCCAATCATAAATAACATCTAAAAGTCTTTCTTAATTTGGCTATAAATTCTTCCATGGATCATAGCTTTTTAAATTGGCTATAAATTCTTCCATGGACCATAGCTCGGGAAAGCCTAGTGACAACCAATATCCAACTCATGGGTTATTATCTGCGGAGCAGTGTATAACACACAAATTTGTCCATCTAATGAGCTCATTTGCTCCATTTGCTTTCTGCTATGTTTTTTCCACATGTTATGTAAAGCAGGTTTTTAAGCTAAATGGCAGGAACAGGAAAAATATATATAAGCATGAAGTTAATCCTTTCAAAGCCCTCAGAAATGCAGTTAAGAGCAGCATGAGCTCACAAATACAGTGCATGTACACAACTTCACACCTAACCTAACACACAAAGCCACAGTAGGCCTACACACTGCAATTTCACTCGGATCCAATATAGGGAAACACATGATATCCCTCTGACGCACAAAGATACAGTATGTGACTTTAATACTTTTACAGATTTGTTGGTTTCATTATTTAACAATGAATGCGTCCGGATAAACAGCCTTAAACCATATGTGTCAGGTTGCTGTGCAGTTTATTGTTGGGTGTGTTCAGTCCATCCCCTAATGAAATCACACTATTGGAGACAGATTTCACAGATTACATCACCGTCGCTCAGACGCAATATGGGATTGCATCATAGTGGTCTGCAGAGATTTCAGGGGTTTGACTCAAAAGCATTTTTCAAATTCATCACTAAAGGAATGCTCCGGACTGTCGCTTGTCAAATACCCCTGATGCTGCAATACGAAATGAAAACATATGCTTGCACGCGTTTTTTTTAAAGCACTGAAAGTCAATTTGAATAGGGTTGTGTTCAATATGCATTCCACTGAAAACATATTTCAGGCAAATACGTTTTGAAACAACAAATTTGTGACATACAGTGCAGTCTGTAAGTGTTTGGAAAGTGACATGGTTTGATTGTTTTGGTTCTAATTCAGCACATTACATTTGCTGACTTTTAGCTATAAGGTTACATCCCCACATTTCCAATTTAATAACAATGCGGCAGGTTAGTATTTTTCAACACACAAACAAGACAATCAAAGTGTTTCTATGGCCAAGCAGTGGAATGTTACCTGCCCTCAGTCCAAGTTTTTTTTTCATTTTGTACTTATTACAACAGTATGCCAAGTGTTTGCTTTACAAAATAATAAAAGAAAAAAAGAGGGAATAAAAAGAGACACAGTGGCTTCTGGAAGTATTCGTACCCCTTCACCTTTTGCAATTATAGAAGGATTTACAATGCGCACACAATAACCCAGAATGACAAAGCGAAAACATTTGGCAGCAATAGGTAGGTAAGACTCTACAAGCTTTGTGCATTTGAGCAGTTTCTCCCATTCTTGCTGGTAAATCCTTTCATTTCTCTCCACAAAATGTTTCATGGTGTTCAGGTCCCGGCTTTGGCTGAGCCATTCAGTGACATTCAGAGACTTATCCTGAAGGCCCTCCAGCATTGTCCTCGCTTTAGGCTTCAGGTTTTTTGTCGTGCTGAAAGGTGAACAGGCTGAGGTTGTGTGCACTCAGGAGGTTTACTTCAAGGACCTCAGAGTATTTGGCTCCATTTAGTCTCACCAGAAGGAGAAAGATCTTATTGAATACTTATGTAAATGAAAGATTTCATTCATTGATTTTTTTGGAGGAATATATCTAAACACATGTTTTTACTTTGTCATTATGGGTTTTTCCAGAAAAAGGAAATGTGATACATTCCAAATTAAATCTGCAGCAACAATTAAATGTATTAAAAGTGAATTTCTTTCTAAGCCACTATAAAAAAAAACAGCACTAAAAAGGCAAACTGCATATGTCCATATTTACTGAAGGTTTGACTGAACAACTGTGTGCTTGATCTCATGTATTATGCATTTTAAGGTGTTCCTATTTAGAGGTGGAAATATGGGAGGACGGGATTGAAATGTATCCACGGCGACGGATTTAACGTTGCTGACTGACAGCTGCACCAGAGGAAATTGCGTCTGAATTTTAACTAATCTGGGAATAGAAGGTGACTTCATTGACCGTCATCAGTAATCATTAAGACAAGAAAAATTCTTAGTAAAGAATTATGCATCAAATCAGAAGATGCCCATAAGGTACAATAGCTTCACATTCATCTCCGCAGCAACCCAAGAAAGAAGACCAGCAATGCAACATGCTGTTACTTTTATCTTTGTCTTGAATGCATACTTTTCCCTACTTTTAATGGCTGCCAGCAGGATCAGTTTGATTTATGACTGAAGCAGCCAATACAATACTTTGTCAGTCCAGTTAATAAAGGCGTTTTCAAATTTTGAGATAAACCAGGAATCTTTCAATTTGACTTTTCACAGTCTTTTTAAATAAATCACTGATCTTTTTGTGGATCTGACCACATCCAGAATAGTTAACTAATATTCACTCACATGTAGCGTTCCTCATGTAGAAAGAAAGCACCCCTTTTTTCACTTTGTCTTCTCTTCAAATAGTCCAACTTTCACAGCCATGAATACTCATTTGCACTCCTTTCCTGACTACGGAAAATGATTGGATTCTCCGATCAAATAATCACTTGCATCCATATTTCTTTAGTAACATACTACACTGTTCACCTGATGACACAGTCACCCGAAAAGTGGAGAGTCAGCAATGTAATCTCATCGTCATTGTTTATTTCCCAGCGCTCCAAAGTGCTGCACAGAGCCAACACAACAGAGCATCCCTGTCCAGTGGAAGCCTCAATGCAACACGCAATACAGATGAGTCAGCAAGTTCAACTGAACCTCATTCTTGAGATACTGCTGGGTTTATTGTAAAAATTCATTCTTGCAGCTTTTGGTTCCTCTTTCGCTCTTTCCCATGACTAACTTATGATATCCTGTACATGGTTTTCACCCTCATCGCTCACACACACACACACACAAGGAATAAAGAGTGGCAAGGTAGTAAGTTAATGGGATTCATGTCTGAACACCCCTGTGCAGTAAGGGCCACTGCATGTTTCTTTGGCAAGCTGATGCCTCCGCCTCTGGTGCCCGCCAGCTCCAGCCTCTGAAATTGTGCCATGGGAGCTTGTGCTGTGGAAATGTTAAACAAGATCATGGTGTGACCATCAGCTGATTAGAACTGACCCCCACACTCTGACCAATGACCTTTTGTCTAACTTGTATGGGAATACAATCATAATATGTATGCTTGTCACTACAGCACGTATTTGGTAACAGTGTCACTGTTCCATCCCCCGGTAACGCATGCTGTCAAGATACTATAACCCTTGTGTTGTCTTCCCGTCAACCACCAACTTGTTGTAGTTCCAGGTCTAAATTGAAAATAAACTTGTTTTGCCACTACTTTTTTCCTGCTTTTGACACTTAAAGAAATACATGGACAATAAACCTAATTCATAATATACTATCTAGTTTTTGAGCTTAAAAAGCAAAAATTATGACTTATTTGGACTAATAGATTATTACTAATAAATTATTAGATTATTAAAATTAGATTATATTATATAATATATATAGTAGAAGATCAGAGGATGTTGAGTGAATCACACACTGGTTTATGTCAAAGTTGAGTCAGTCAAAGCATTTAAACATATTTCTTTCATATGCTATGAGAATGACTAAAAAAAACTAAATTCAATGGAAGTAATTATATATTTTACTTATGAAGAATGTTGTATAGGTTCCATACAATCTACATGCATACATCCAGGTTATTTGGGGGGCAATTTGGTTGTAAGAAACCCATATTTCTGATAAAAACAAACTATGAAAATGGGTCAAATTTGACAACACAAGGGATAAGTGTTGCCTACATCACACAGAGTAAATGCAACTGGGTGGAGTGCAATGGCAGCTCCAGCAACAATGACAGCACAGACAGCAGCATATGTACACATTCATATCTGCAGGCAGTGAGCATGTGTCTGCAGAGGAAATGGCGCGCAACAAGTATGCCGAGACCTTAAAAACAGACGTGTGCATGGCTACGAACTTGCAGGCAAGAAGGGATGTGTCTGCCTGTCTTTCTCTCTTTCTGTCTCCATTTTATTTCTATCTCATCATCTTTTTATTTCCTCAGTCCAGTCTCCATTTCCCTGACTCATCTGGATATGTTAAACACACTTGCAGGGCTGTGAGACGTGGTTCCTGCAGGGCATTCAAAGATAACATGACTTTTCAGTCATGTTTCTGCTCTCAACTCTACTGAGCCAACTTGCTAACCAGCTGCTAGCTGTTCATCTTGGTTGTCCAACAACTCTTCTGTACATTATCTAAGAATTATTGAAATGACACCTGAGAGGGTTATTTTTATGGAAATTGGATATTCACCAGATGTCTCTGATTTTACAGAAATACATGGAATGACCATGACCTCTTGACACCATGTTGTGTGCTGGTGGCAGGTAATGTGTTATATGCCAATAGAAAGTCAAATAGGATCTGTTGTCGGGGTGGACACACGTGTTCAGTGGTCCAATGCAGCCTTGTCTCAAAGTCTGCGTAGGACGGAGGTCAAAGTAGATGGATGGGTCCGACAAACACGGGACTTTCACCTGAGGGGCCCTTGTTTGTGTCCTGTGTGAAACCATAAGTGAATAAAGGTATGCCATTTCTAAGCATACAGTAAAGCAAAATATGTCCTCTGAATTTAACCCATACTCTCTACTCCAGTTGTTTCTGCCCTGGGCGCTGACAGGAGCACTAATCTAACATATACTATGTAATTGGTGATGGGAGGAAACCAGAACACCCGGAACAAAACCCATGCCACCCACAGAGTAAGGCCCAGATTGGAGATGGAGCCCAGAACTCAGCAGTACCAACCCCTAAAGTCAAACAGCCTGCTGTACAAATCCTTTCCCAGAATTCCCAGCAGGTGTAGGCTATGCATGCCTTTTTGATGTCTAAAGATGTCTAAATATCAAACGTGACGTACTTATTTTAACCCCAAACAATGTTCTTTTCCTAAACCTAACCAAGTAGGTTTGTTGCCTGAACCCCAATTGTTTCCATGGCACCAGAATATCATTCAAATAAATTACGTGCCACCGCTATTTAATGCATTGTGGCCCTATTTAAATATTTCTGGGAGATCAGGTTGGATGTAACGTGACAGAGGAAGCAAAAAGTTAGAGAACCACTGGAACACATGATAAACTATTCCCATGACAGTTGCCCACATGTTATCATCTCAACATCCAGTAACCACATTATAAGATGACAATGTCAAAAATGTCTACTATTGTAAACTGCAATCGTTGTGTGTGACACACACACACACACACACACACACACACACGACAGCTGTGTCTTCAAATTGACAGGAAAAGCTTCCTGTCCAAACCACAATTTTTAAATAAAATGGCTTGATAAGGACCTTTGCTTCAACATTCATATCTCCTTGTGCAGAAGCAGCAAGTGTCCAACAGCCAGAAGAGTCTCCAGTACTTCCTCATTAATATACCACAGCCATAAATAAAAATCATACATATGAGGTCTTCAACAGTTAGGGCCCATTCACACCAGCGAAAGGGTATGTTACACCCTGTTGTGTTCTTTAACCTCCCAATGTAGAACAAGTAGACTTTAAATTTCACAACCACTGTTTTCCATCAGATCGTTTATAGATCTCAACATTTAACAGCACTTGAAGGCAGCTTCATTTGACGAAAAACGAGAGAAAGGATCCATTGATGGATTCTGGTTTGAACATTGGGCTTTTTGACGGGGTTTGGTTTCTGGCAAAAACCCTAAACAATACACAGCATAGCCGCTGTGGAAACAGTTGCGTATGAAACATCCAACAGAATATGAGTTGTGCATGAAGGAATCTACAAACAGCAGCCAAAAAGCAGCAACTCCAGGTACGGCACAAAAGGACAGTCACGCCCTAAAAACACGCCTTTAAGATGTGATCACCCACTTCTTCATGTTGAGCCGCTGAAGAAGTAGTGGTCTGACCACGGAATGACATACGAGTTACAAAGGAGAACTGAAAAAGAAACATTTCAATAAATAACCTTTAGAAATGCGTCCTGCAGATCTAATAAATTAGAAGGCAATGGTTGTACTGAGAAGCTCCAAAACAACATGAATACCAGTATGTGTGTGAACGTAAAGAACATTTAGAGAGATAATCTTCCTCAAATCGTAACTTCATTATTAATATTTTCATTACTATTGTCATTATTACAAGTCAAGTCAGGTCAAGTGGGTTTTATTGTCATTTCAACCATACACTGTACATAGTGAGACAAAACAACGCTTCACCATGGGTCAAGTGGTGTTGCACGCTGAGCATATTATAAAATATCTAAAAACAACATTTGAGACAGGATAGATTTAGTACACACAAGCACATTTATGCATAAAGTGCAATTACTACTTAAAGTAGAGCATTTAAGGCAGACAAGGGACAGGACAGACAACTAACAAAAGACTGGGCATGAGTGTGTACTTTGTTATTTGTGTGTTAATCTACAACTGGAATTACTATTCTGTTTTTAATTCCTTTGTCATGCAATGCATGCAATCCTTTTGTTAAAGACCGTTTGGGTTAGCGGTGAAATGGATCACCAAACACACGGTTAGGATTGGTTTACAATGACATGGTCTTCTGTTACACTATTGTGCACTGATGTTGCTTCTTTTAATGAAAAAGTCAACAAAGAAATTGTTAAAACAATGAACAAATTGTGAACAATGGTTCACAAAGTGTGACCCTGTTACCTGCATGAATGTAGAAACAATATGGACATCGGGAGCAAGAATGGGTGGAATGCAGGTCCTCAGATGAGGGGGAGGAGGAACCATGCCTTCACTAATCACAACACAGATGTTTCAAGGACCCTTTCTTTTGACGGACGTCAGTGCTCATGCAGGGAAACATAAAACAGCCATCTTCAGGGGAGACGATAAGTCTTTGCAGTGGGAGGTTTGTTTAGTTTGAGCAAGGAGGTCAGATGTCAGAGGTATCAGCTTATCCTCTTTGAGCTTGTCAGCTTCTCTCAAGTTGTGGAATAACTTTGGGATGAGTATGTTTTTATAATCCTGTCAAATCTATCAACCTGAACTTTAAGGACTAATAGCTTGCACTTGCAACCACTGGACTCCTGAGAACTCGCTTGTCCCCATGTTTGGAGCGCGACTGTGTTATTTCCAAGGGAACACAGTGGGATTATTCACTGAAAAGGTGTTATGATACATAAACATTTGGATGGCTGATCAATTAGAAATCCGTTGTGAATTGTTTTAGAAACTTAAGACTCATGTAAAATAGTGTTCAATACATCTAACAGGAGCTCAACCTTTCTTACTTGAAATCATTATTTCTTGCAGATTGCTCTCTACAGTCATTGTTTTTAAATCTGAAAACCGTTTCAAGCTACTTTTCTGTTGAAATCGCTCCCTATCATCTGTAATATCTTATCTCCTCATGTCATAACCCTCTGCAGTAGCTGTGCTCATGGTGAAAGGATGAATAATGTGTTTTGGTTTGTTGCTCAGAAAGGAAGCTAATTGCGCCCATTGTGAGTCAAATGTCATTAATCTAAATAGTCTTTAATTACTCATGACATTGTTTGCTTTCGTTTTTGAAGAGTTTGCAGTTTCGCATTTGAGTGTTTTGAGTGTTTTACAAATCAGTAAGAATGACTTAATCATGATCTATTAAAGCAACCAAACTGGCCATAAGCCATAGGTCTGCACACCAAGTGGGCTGCATCCCTTTTTCTGAGGAATTCCTTAATAAGTACAGTACTAATAATCCTTCATGTTAAAAGTGGAAAGGTTAAACGTCTCATTTTCAACACAGGCCTAAAAAAAGGCTGAAGACCCTGTGATGAAATACTGTATTTCAACCAGGAAAGTATTGCAAAGTATTAAGTCAACAGTCAACACATGACTCATTGTGATATGTTATTGTGAGAATTAGGGGTGAAAAAAAAAAAAAAAACGATACAGCACAGTATCGCGATATTTTCAGTGGTAATACTGTATTGATACACAGGCGATATATCGCAGAATATTGCAATATGTTTAAAATTGCAATAATATCGTATCGTGGCATAAGTATCGTCATGATATCGTATCGGGAGGAGTCTGGTGATCCCCCCTCCCCCCCCCTACTGAGAATGTGGATTCCATAATTAAAACAGCTTGAAAGCCATTGACCCAATCGATCTCCAGAAGTGTAAATGGTTCTCACACTCCACCATACCATCAAGCCCACCTGGGGTTTGTGGCAGTGGGTGGGAGGTAAACAGTGTTCTTGCCATCTTCTGTGAATATTGACACACACACACACACACACACACACACACACACACACACACACACACACACACACCCTTTGCGCCTCCGATCGGTATTAATTGGGTAACATCAAAAGGGCAAGGATAGCATGCAGGGAGCATTTTTTTTGCAGTAGACCTTTACAATCAATCAATGATTATTTGTGTTAACGAGTAAGTAAAGGTTAGTTTATGTTATAGCCAAAATGGACAGAAATCTTCTTTTTATTCTAGCTCTCCTTTGTCATTTTTCCTGTTTTTCCTCACAATTTGGAGCGACTAACTGCAGTCTTTGACAATGCTAACTCCACAAAGCGAGGGTGTAAAGAGGCGGATGGGCGCTTTAACTAAACTTTACTTCTGTGCCACCTGTGGGCCCCATCTGTAATCTTCTGGGGAGCACTTAGGTGCTTTAAGTAAATTCTTATCTCTCCTTTAAAGATGTGAGTTGCAGTAAAAACTGAGATTTTGCGCGGCGTTTTGGGATGAAGGGGGGGCAAATCAATCATAAAATGTTGACCTGTTGATGGCGTTAGAGGGAAAGATCAAGATCACTAATAGTATTCAAATCTTCACACACATTTAATAGCAAAAAGGCCATTAGTTTTGTTCAAACAGATGTTCTAAATTGTTGGTCACGTGGAAATTCTGACCTGACCTGTTTCAAATGAAATGTCATGTGACTCAAAATTCTCCTCTGGGAACACAAGCACCAAGTTTCACAGCGGCCTGAAGTTATTAGAATATTCTGCTTTGAGCCAAAGTGTTGGCCAGAATCATCAACCATCACAAACAACATGCGGTTAACCCTTGTGTTGTCTTCGGGTCAAATTGGACCCGTTGTCTAAATGTCTTCAGTATATCCGAAATGTAGGTTTCTTTTTAAGAAACTAATTTGGATTACCCAAAAGAAATTAACACAGATGATTCAATACAATGTGCTTCACAAGTACAACAAAAGATCGGATCTCCATTTTCATTGAATTTTGGGTGTTTTGTTACATTTTTTAGCATTTGAAAATGCATTTAGTATTAGCAATTTGAAAAAGTTTTAAAACCGTATCCTGACTGAACGTTGACCCTTCTGGAATTATCCTTCCTTTAATATTAGTCTAAATCATTCATAATTTCTGCTTTTTTAACTCAATAATTACGCATCATTTCCTATAAATTAGGTTTGTTATTGACCGTGAATTCCAAAAATAAGTAATAAGTGTAAAGCTGTAGGTATGAGTTGGTGTTGGTGGTGTTTTTACACGGTAGGGAAAATAAGTGTCAAACATAAAAAAAGCACCAAAACACATGAATAAAGCACCATAAGTGTCAAAAGAAGAGACAAAAACGTCAGAAAAGGTTGATTTTCAGTTTAGACCAGGAGGAAGATGCATGGTTGAATGGTGGACAACACAAGGGTTAAGATGTTGTTGTGCACTAAGAGTCACACATATAAGCTTTAGTGGCCTCTCAATCTGCTTCCTGAACACACAACAGTTTCCTAAGCTGAGTTCCAGTTGGCTGTGGCAATTCACACTACACAATTTGCTGTCTTGTTTTCACACAACCGGACCCACCATCAACAGGGGTTGATAAACTACTAGATCTTTTGCCAGGAAGCATCCTTGAGTCTAGTCTCCAAACTTCTTTTTTTTGTCATAAAAACACATGCGAGAAGTGACAGGGGACACCATAGAGCTGGGCAATATATTGATATTATATCGATATCGAGATATGAGACTAGATATCGTCTTAGATTTTGGATATCGTAATGTGGCATAAGTGTTGTCTTTTCTTGGTTTTAAAGGCTAAATTACAGTAAAGTGATAATAATAATAATAATAATACATTTTATTTAACAGCGCCTTTCTGAACACTCAAGGTCGCTTTACAGACGATAAAAGACAGATACAGGGAACAGAAAAGTGTAAGGAGTTATAACAAAACAAATTTTAAAAAAAATGAATAAAAAAACAGGAACAGTGTATTTAAAGATATAAGTAATTATAATAATAAGTAAGCTGGAACAGATGGGTTTTTAGTCTAGTTTTGAACAGATGATGATGTCATATTCTGAACTCACCAGACGGTTGTAACTGTTCTATTATTAGCTTTTACCCACTAAGTCATTATATCCACATCACTGATGACTATTTATCAAAAATCTCATTGTGTCAATATTTTCTGAATGCACCAATAGTCAACACTATATTATCGTTGCGGTATCGATTTTGAGGTATTTGGTCAAAAATATTGTGACATTTGACTTTCTCCACATCGCCCAGCCCTATCATGAAATACCATATGCGGGGCAGGATATTTGGATGTCCACTAGGAACAAGCGCTCTAAGTTGTTGGTCGCTGATTTGCAGCGATAAAACAAAGAAAAAGAAAAATGAGACAAAGCACTCTCAAGGGAGTGTTGTCAATGGCACACACAATAACAATAAATAAAACAATAAAAGCATTGAAATGAAGAAAAAGAAAAATCAGAGCACTTTTAGGGAGTGTTGTTGATGGCACACATGTTCACAAAATATTCTATTTCCACAGGTCTTTACTATTTGTAGCCTAGTTTTCTCCGTGTACAACAACAACTTTGGTCCGTGTTGCGAATGCAACACACACAGTAAAGGTTTCCCCTCAGCCCATGTATTGTGTTCTCATTGGCTGAAGCTCCCCGACAGAGTCCCTGACAGCTGCAGATATTTAGCCTGCTAGCTATCTGCCCTGAGTTCCTATGCCCATACTACCATACTACTAAGTATGCCACATGAGTATTAAGTATGTCATAATACATAGAAGGCTATTCCTAGTACTGTATGCCAATTATACCTGGATGTCCTGCTGCATCTGGTCATATTTTGCAGTCTTTTCTTGCTATTCTGACCCAGAATCCTTTGCCCAGCACAAATGAACAGATCATGTGTAAGTGGCTTACAAATTAAACGAATGCAATTCGGAACTTAGTTTAGAAATGTGTCTTACAGACGCCAGCGAACCTCATCCCGGGTTTTTGAGAAGTTCACACATCACAATCAAGCGGAGCTCCCAAGGGGACATGACATGACAAAAGTATCTAGTGCTCACTATAAACCTGATTTAAGGCTAGCAAAATAATGCTAACAAGGTACTGCTATCGTCATGTGGCTAAAGTTAACATTTCACACTCACAGCATGGAATCGGTCAAAAGTTGCCTTGTCATCTTTAAGTTTGTTGAAGACAATTCATTGTGTTTTCAGAAAGATAAATACCTCCTCCTCTGCAGCCATTCTGACTGCTACTCAGATTTGTGTGCACACCAGAAGAATAAAAATACTCCCATGTCCCTTTAGGGGCTCCGAACCAATGGTGATCTGTCTTCGATATGGGGTTTATGTCAGGTAGCGCTAAAAACAGTCGGCAAGCAGAAGGTCAGTGCAAAAGCCCTGTAGTGGGCACAGCTTCAATTTATTATGAACTGTGTCTTTGCAGCAGTGCATGTGGTAATCCCACATTTCCATGGATACTACTAGGGCTGCACAATCAATCAAAATGTTATCAAACCCACAATATGGTGTACTGCAATGTCTGAATCGCGGGGCACAATATCACAGGTGGGGCCCCGTTTTTGTTAAAACAAAAATATATGTCAAACCCTTCTGAATGAGTATTGTGGTGCTGCAGAGACATCCAAGCCTACAAATTGTATCCTACAGACTAAATAAAAAACTTTGAGTACAGAAAGTCACAAATATTAAACTATAAATTGTTACGATTTTTTAGATTTTATATGTTTTAATGAGAATGATGCAAACAGGATCATCCCCTCCAATATAGTGAATCATATCACAATCACAGTCAAAATAATCGCAATTAGATAATTTCCTCATCTCGTACAGCCCTACATACTACACATGATGACTGAGAATCATCTTCATGAGCACCTTTTATATGTGCTCATGACTTATTCAAGAATCCCAGGATGCACCTGGCCACAGACGTAACTACTACATGCAAGGGATGATGTTTCTATGGGCTTTTTACATAATAACTTTGATAACACAACATCAGATGTTACTTTTATATTTCTGTCAAGAGTTATCTCCCTCCCTCCCTTGTAGGTGAGAATCATACACCTAGAACTTCTGATCCTGTTTTGGTAGCACGTACCATCATTTTAGCTTTTGTCTCCTCTTTATCAGAGTTTAGCAAGAAGTGGGGTTAGTTCATGAGATTGTTGTTTTATTTCAAGGCCCGAGCCCAGGGCACAGCAGGGTGTATCACCTCCAGCCGGTAGTAGACAGCATCAAGGCGTGTACTTTGGGAAGATGCCAACATCACAAGAAATGTTAGAGGACTATCAATCTGCTGCTGGCCTCTTCATCATGTTTTTGTAATTCCACCTTCATGTGCTGACACAAGTGTTTCCTGTTGGGGGACAACTGATCCTGGATTATGGCTAACCTGTTTGGTTTTTAGGGAAGTGGGGTTACATTTGGGAGAGAGGAAGGGATTCAATGAAGAAAACGAAAAATTCCAATAACATTCTCTGACTGCAGATCAGCGTGGAAAATCAAGACCGATGTCAAACCTTCACTCCCATACCAAACGCCCGCTTGTTTTTTCTTTTCTTTTCTTTTCACTCCCTTCCACAAATACCAAACTCCGGGACAACACCAACCCAGAGTTTGATCAAGAGCCCAGCTCTGGCGAAACAAGTCCCTTCATTTCTGCAGCGTCCCAGTTCTGGAGCTCTATGTGCGCACAGCCGAACGTCTCCTAACGAAATAACGGTGTGCGCATGCATCTGCTAATGCCATCAAAGCCTTTATCTTGACCCAACGCGTCTTCTAGCCACGTCTACGTGGCAGGTATACTTTGATTATGTAAAGATGCCCACATACGTGCGTGCATAAGTGAGCCATTAGAAGAAAAAAAAAAATCCCAAATGGGAATTTTACAAGGATTCATTCAATAAGCAGGATACATACATGGAATACTTACTGTGTCTTTCTTTTCCAAAGAGCGCAGTGGGTAGTTTAGCTTACTCCCTGACTGGTTCCTGGATGTCCAAGTCAAGTTTGATTCTGGGTGCCTGAAATGTCTCCAACAGACAACTCCTAGAGACTCTGCGCAACTCTTGTGTGTCAACGTCGCGGCGGTGTGAGAAACGACTCCAGATCCAGAATACAGCCAGGTAACCCTTTCATTTTATGTCCGTGCTGAGAATATCTCCTACGGTGTTTTGTTTCCCCCACCGGTGTGTCCCTGTGTTTCAAGTTGTTTTATTGATTCGTTCCCAGATGAAGTCGCCCTGATGCTCTGCGCTGCGTCCCCGTGCCTCTCTGTGCTGGCGCGGCTGCTCCGCCAAACTCTCTCTCTCTCTCTCTCTCTCTCTCTCTCTCTCTCTCTCGCTCTCTCTCTCTCTCTCCCTCTCTTAGCAGGAGAGGACCTTTGTCTAAACATGACGTTGCGCACGCACCCGCCTCACGCACACACAGACGCAGACTGCAAAGATTTCATTTAAATGACTGCATAACAAAATAAAAAACGTCATTAGTATCAAGTGCATTTCATTCACGTATTCACCATTTTCCCACTTTGCCTATATTTCAATGCAACTGTTCCCAAATACATTTCTCCTAGTGTTCGCAGTTGAGATTTGTTCTTTTTCCCTCTGCTGCCTAATTGGAAACACATTTTTTTCAGTAACTTGTTAAGAGAGAGAC
Organism: Etheostoma spectabile; assembly: GCF_008692095.1. NCBI lineage: Eukaryota > Metazoa > Chordata > Actinopteri > Perciformes > Percidae > Etheostoma > Etheostoma spectabile. Next base: position 4,143,143 of record NC_045748.1, on the reverse strand, counting down.
AGGAAGGCAGAGAGGGGTGGAGTGAAGCAGAGAGAAAAAGAGAGCGCGATACTGACACTGAGGGAATCAAAGACATATTGTGTTCCTTACCAATTAACCTTCCTCATAATGTGTTGCAAATATTTCCTCCTGTCTGCCAGTGCTGGTGGCCAAGGGAAGTTTAAACCTTCTCTTTCAAAGTTCTCAGGTTATGAGAAATAACTTCAAAAAATATAAATTTTAGTAGGGACAGTTATATGTCTGCCAACTTCACACCATCTGTGAACACTTAGTGAGGTGTTTGTAGTAAACCAACCGCTGTTATGGACTCAAATGAAGCGTTAACGCCAAGATACATTGAAAAAAGAACGTTTTCTCATTTGTTGAGTGGGTCACTTACATTGAATGTCATAGGACCAATTTCCAGGGAAACATAAAACAGCCATCCCAACCCTTAAACCTAACATTAACCCTTCGCAATGTCCTCAAAGTATTACTGATACCCTAGTCTCGAGGTGCCACACCTTCCTCAACAGCGTTGCAGAAGAAGAGTCTTTTCCAGTCCACACAGCCTTCCGAGATGGGAGTAAAATTGCATTTCTGTAAACCATTCACTGAGCGGAGCCACGGTGCCATATTTTGGTGGAACCAGTGTACGATCAAAGGTTGTTTTTGGTCGTACAACAGAATTCTCAGATTGGACAGATAGTCTTGCTAGCTGTCTGGATTTACCCTGCAGAGAACCGAGGAACAGTCAACCCCAGTCTTCATATATCCACCGGAGTTTTAAATTATAACACAAAGAAAGCGGAAAGTAACGGACATCCGAAAACGGAGTGACATCTGGCGGAATTTCCGGCAGAGCGAGAGCAATCCCGGAAGTGGGACATCCTGAATATAGACTACCCATACACCATCACTCATACACTCATGTAATAGTCAATATAGTCAATTGAAAGAAAAATGATCTGCAACTGATTTGATCATCAATTCTTTGCGAATGTCATTTTCAAGTAAAACAACTAAAGTTCCGCACTTCCCGCTTCTAAAATCCGAGGATGCTGCTCTTCTTTGTCTTGTGCAATACAAAACTGAACATTCTTAAGTGTTGGTCAGACAAAACAAAGTGATTTGATGACGTCTTCTTGTGGTTTATGCATCTAGGACGCCTCATGAGGAGCTCATTGAGAGCCTAGCATGTCCAAAGCTTTGGTTAGGGCAAAAACTCGAACTAGTTAAAGTTAAGAAGGGATCTCTGACTGTTGGTTGAACAAAGCATTCACACAGTGTGGGTCCAACCATCAGATTGGTCATTGAATCCAACTGCCCGCCTTCCAATTCAACATGTCAAATCGGCCCAAATGAAGGCCAATGACGACGGCACGGAACACACTGAACAGACTGGAGTCACTGACCTTGCCAGATGGCCGATGGCCGATAATCGGGTTGGTGTGTCAGGGCCTTTAGACGTTTTGTCAACCTTTGGCTGACACAAACAAGTTACATACATAGGTTGTTGTAGGCATTTAAAAACAAATGTTGCTGTTGCTCTTGTTTCACAGTCTTGACAGGCTGTAAACTAGGATTGGTTGGTGTTCAACGCGTAGTCTGACATTTCCCTTGCTCAAGTGACAGCAGGAATGTAAAGCACAACGGTTATAATGTGACCCTGACAAAAAACGTACATGTACTGTACATGCTGGGTCTGATCTGAGCATTATGCAAAACTAAGATATTTGTCATCTTTGCCACATAATTCAAAACAACCTCAATGTTTAGTTTCTCTGCCACCTACATTGCTTTTCATAGTACCTGATTCCTACACAAACTTGTGGTTCTTTGTGTGTCCCTTTAAAGCGGAGAGCATTGTGATGTGGAGAAAAGAGACTGTCCACCGAAAAAACGCCCCATAAGTAATTGTGACTCCTATTTACGTTCATAGCGCGTAGAGGCGGCACACTCAAGTGGCCGTATTCTTTAATGGCCGTATTACTTTTAATTGAAGCAAAGCAGGAAACAAGGTGATGAAGTATAAGAGTGCCAAATGTCGCATAAGGAGACAGGTTAGGGTGGTGGGTGGTGGGTGGGTCAAACAAAGGACTTTCACCCAAGAAACTGGAGTTTATGCCCCATTTGAAAATAAAAGTAAATGGTGAGTTTTTTTAACTTTACTGGAAAAAAACACTTTCTATGTCGTGTGTAACCGGAGGTTACGAAACAGATTTGAAGACAATGTTTTTTCTAAACTTAACTAAGTATTTTGTTGTCAGACATCACCAAACTGTTGACGTTTCACAACGTTAACGACGTGTTTGAAACCGAGACAGTTACATTCTCTGGTTTAGATATGAGTGAAAACGCTCCTGTCGGTTGTATTTCCTGCCACTGCTAGGGCTCTAATTTATGAAACGTTCCTGTTGGTCATATTAGAGGGGAGGAATAGACAACGTACTATGGTTAGGACGACTTGTTGGGAGAAAAATAAGTAAAAATAGAAAATACTAAATGACTTAGCAAGACATGTTGTATATAGTCAGTTGTAGTGTCTGGCATACTGGCGGGTGGGAAAGGAATGAGTGGAACTACGCAGAAACCAGCAATGGGGAAATCTGTTTGCTTTCAGGGAATTGTGAAAATACTTGCATGGCCGCTATGTTGCATTTGCGCTCTTGTTGTAATACAAGCTTGTGTATTTCACACAAGTCTAACAGACCAAATTTAAACCGTGGCGTCCCACAATGGAAAGCAAACATCTCCGAGCTGGCCAAAGGAGAATCCTACCTACTGTACAAGGGGGAGACTCAGGTTCACGAGGCTGCAGGCACATGTGCAGTATGCTGGTTTGTTTTTATGCTGTTTATATCTGATGATCTACTTTGAAGATGGACCCGTTATTTACTCTGCAACTACAACCAAAACATAATTACACATTATACATAACACTACAAAACTAGTTTTCAGGAAAATTAACTAGCCACATTAGAAGTTATTGCATCAACTTTGATATAATTCCACACACTTTTTTCATGTACTTCTTGTATTGTCTTTTTTCATGATGTGATGATGATACTTTTTTTTTGTCAAGTCACTCCTCTCATTGAAATAGCTGATTCATTGCTTACTAGTGTTGGCAAGCTGGTATGTCATGAAATAAAACTCATTACTTTACTCAAAACTTTGCAGTGCCTTTATATTCTCCATGACCAACCTAGTCACTCATTGCCTGACCTTCCTCTACAGCGCTGCGGAGGAGGGTCTGGCGGTTGCTTGCCTTTAAAACCAACAGTCGTCTTGGGCGGTGCTAAGCGCTGGATCAAGCCAGACAGCTAGCTAGACTATCTGTCCAATCTGAGTTTTCTGTTGCACAACTAAAACAACCTTTGAATGTACACGTGTTCCACCAAAACAAGTCCCTTCACAAGGCTATTTTTCAGCGGCACCAGTGCCCCGGGTTAGACAAGAGCATCTCTTTTCTCCCATCCCTGAATGCTGTGTGGATTTACCCTGCAGAGATCTGAGGAGCAGTTAACCACAGTCCTCAGAAATCCACCGGAGTTTA
>NC_045748.1:4137564-4139586 GCF_008692095.1 Etheostoma spectabile | reverse complement strand
GTAGTTTCCGCCACCCCCCTGAGGAATTGTAGGTAATACACTGTTCTATGACGGCGCACCACCCCCACCCCTCCTCCACACAGTTGTTAGTAGCTCAAAGAAGACACGGAGGGTTACAAAAAAATCATGGACTCTTCAGAAGAGCTAAATATCTTCACTCAAGTTTCTGCGAGGGAAAGTCACCAGATTACGCTAGTTTCTGAACATAGCCATACTGAGAAATACAGAGAGAGTTGCGTGGAGCTGATAGTCTTAAGTAGCTTTGTAGCAACTCATTTGGCAATGGCTTGAATGGAACAGACATTCATTAATACAAAAAGTTACGCACTAAAGCTTTAAAAAACACAAAGAAAGCGGAAGGTAAGGGACAGTCGGCTGGAGAAAGGGACATCCGGCGGAATTTCTGGCAACGGAGCAATCCTGGAAGGACTAGGACCGACCTTACTAAATGTGTAATTTGGACCTGTGTCTACGATTACAAGTCACTCAAGGATTAAAAATTCTCATAACACCTCAATCAGAAATGTCATTGACTTTTGATGCATGTACCCAAGTCACCAGTTAGTACTGTAAGCACAATCCACAAGAGTTGTTTTTTAATGTGTCACACTCGCAGGCTTCCATCTGGTAGCATTTAGGTGTTGGTAGTAGACTAACCAACATAATTGTAGGAATGGAAGGGAAGAGCTAAGATGCGTTTATTTAATGTACTTCTTCCTTGCAAGTCCCAACACATTCTCACTCCCATCTTGTAAAATATGGATGCTTGGTCAGGAGCCTTAGTCGTTATTGACGCTAAAGGTCTCCTCGCAAGTCGCTGGAAGTGTAGACAACACGTAATCACCTGAGTCAGGCTTATACGCTGATCACTACACACTTGATAGACATTTTCCCAATCACATAACAATCAACACGTGTTTGTAGACACTGGATAGTGCTATAGGAAATAAACAGGAATCTTTAAAAGATCATTTGCGTACCATTAGGTTTGTGTGTCTGATATACTGTAGTTACCCGTAGATGAGGTTGTTTGATGCCTAAAGAGCAACTGGCAGTGTCACTTCAGCTCTGACATTTCAGCACATTTTTTGTATGACAATTTGGAAATGTACAGATTGTCTAAATTCCTAAATATCCTGCCTAGGCACTGCAAGGCTAAACAACAATGATAACAGTTTTAATTTTATCCAACATGTTTCTACACATGGCAATGTCATTCATGCCCCCCCACCCCCTAAGTATGAATTATAATAACTTTGGTGATCCATTGACTTTCCATCCAGTGGCATCATCAGCTCAAAATTCAAAATTGGTAAATACTATTGGTGTTTGACTGAATACCTGCAGAAGCCTCAGCTGTATTTGTGTTCAGAACAAATTGAACGTTAGCATTGTAACATGCTAAACTTATTAGGTAAACATTATACCTGCTAAACATCAACATGTTAGCAGTGTTATTGCGAGCATGTTAGCACACTTACATTAGCATTCAGCTCAAAGCACTGATGTACGGCCTCAAAGAGCCAATGGAGTGGTAAGTCTTGTTTTTTATGTGCCAAATAAAAAGAAAAGGTTTAGTGCAAAGTCTGTGTGATAACAACTTGGTTTAAAATCTCACTTCCTCTTAAAGCCATGTAACCAGGTCTAGCTCCATGTGCCATTTAGCCTAGTAATGTACATAAAGGAGACTTGGCACTGTGAATTTGTGTATTTATGTAAAACAAAGGTCCTCTCCTTAAGCATGAACTGCACTACTGATTAGCCCCAGCTCTGTCTCGCAATACAAAACTCCTTTGAGATTTTTAAGCATTTAGAGGCAGGTCTAAATCACCCCAAGAGACAATCACCCTCATGTTGGGAGTGAGAGAGAATTAAACAATCAGAGGATTGAATTAGACAGAAATAAAGTATTTAAATAATAAATAAAATGAAGAGTTCAGAGGTTTGGACATATGACAGCAAAGGGAGAGAGGCACGTGGCTTTCAAAGGGTGCTCAATTTCAGTAGTGGGGCCGGAGAGTG
>NC_045748.1:4123342-4137554 GCF_008692095.1 Etheostoma spectabile | reverse complement strand
AGGGGTTAGGTAGGGTAAAATAAGAGGAAATGGTAGAAAAAACGTAGAAGTTGGGGGAAGAGAGAAAAGGCTACATAAACAGCCCGGGGGCAGGGAGAAGAATTACATCACAAAGTAAATAAAACTCTCAGGTAGGAGCGTGGAAAAAGGGTGATTATGAGCTATTGTTGATGTTGATACAATAGGCTTGGATATAAAAAGCCTCCATATAAATGTTACACAAAAACCATATTAATGATTAATAATGAACAATGAGACAGTCAAAGAAAAACAAAGACAAAAAAAGCTAGACATGCACCCATAATGGAAAGAAAGACATTACATAGGGCCACTGTCATCCTCTTCTACAGTTTGATTTCAAGTACATTTTCAAATGAAGGTTTATTGCGCAATACACAGTTTCTGCAGCACTTTTTTACGTGGGTAGTAAGTGACAAAATAGCCCTTTAATTCATGAATAACACACATGGAATCCCTTTTTGCCATATTAAGTAAACCTCTCTAAACTTCTACCTCTCCTCTCCCTTGTTTTGCTCCTCTGACTCAGAGATTTTATGTTCACGATTACAATCCGACAGGATAAATTATCAAGACCAGATGCACACGATGACAGTGAGACTGACTGTGTAACAGCGTATGTGTGTGTTCCGGACAACATCTCTCTCTCGTCTCTCTCGTAGTTATTGTCAGCAGAAAAGATTAATGAGATGGAGACGACAGATTAGCCATGGGGACTTCCTTTGTCTCAGGTAGTGATGATACATAGTAATGGCTTCTCTCTGTCGATGACTGGATCAGTGATAAAGTGGTCTTTTGTAATGCACTCTTGTTTATTGGTTTACAGCCTCCCTTGCAATTACCAAGTCTTAAACCACATTGTTTTGTCGTCATTGCCAGGCTATCATCGTGAAGGGATTTTTTTTTTCTTCTTTTTTTTTATAAATCGCAAGGGCCAATTCAATTGAATAAACATAAAAGATAAAGTTTACACAGTAATACAGCTATCCTGCGTTCTCCAACACTAACAAAATCCACCAGCACATCTAAAGGGTCACTGATTGAGAAGTTACATCTTGTTGGTTTGAGCCGTATAAAACCAAAAGTGTAAAAACTCACCATTTATATTTACAGGGGGTTATGTGCCAGACTATCTGTGAGCCATTGCCAGGCAACCAGCAGAGACTCCACGGCACTTATTTTTTTTTTTTTTCACATATATTTACATAAGCAAACGAGATATAACTGGGTAATCAGTTAGCTTTTGAGGCCTAATCCTGTGTATAACGTGTGTGTGCACACAGGTAGCCTATGCACTCAAACAAATGCTGTCATGCAATCAGGTAAGCAAACACACAGTCACACACACAGAGGAAGAGGCAATCAGGCAAGTTAGCATACGTAGAACACTACAGGAGTACTTTCAGCGACCCGATAGCTGCTGGTTAGTAAATACGCATGAACACTCTAACCGGGCGGAAGCGTGGGTTAATATGTGTATTGATACCGAGATGTCTACACAACTGTGTGAGTTGATTGAACTCAAAAGTTTGCCACTTTACTCGAAGTTCAGTTCAGTCTCTTTAGTCTATTTGCGATTTAGGTTATTTTCCTGGCACACATCACTTACAAATTTTGCACTTACTGCGGGTCTTGTGACTGTTTACAGATCTGTGCTTCATCATATGTCATGTAGGTACTGTTTTTACCTTATGTTTTACACACCCACCCCTATTTATTTATTTAATTTTAACCTTTTACACCTTTTTTTTACCTATACCCCTTTATTACCCCCTTATACCCACAATTTATTTACCCCCTAACCCACCCCCTACCATTACCTTTACTTTTTTTACCCCCCCCTAACCACTTACCAAATCCCCCCCCCTAACACCACCCCCTTTTTTTTACAACATACCCCCTTACTTTTTTATTACTTACTCCTTACTACACGTTACCCCTCCCCCACCCCAACCCTGGTCCCCCTTAAACTAACCCCCTTTACCCCCTACAATTTACCTACACCATACCCTTTTACACCCCTCCACCCCCCCCTTATATTTTATTTACTTTTTTTTACCTTTTTTACCCCACTTATTACCGCACCCACCCCTTTATTAACATCATTTGTTTTATACTTTTTTACCCACCTCCTACCAATGTGAATCTAAATTGTGAATGCATATTTCTAAAATTGTATGATGTTTTTGTTTGCTAATATTACACAATACTTTTTCTGACCTTTTTGAATCTTGCCCCTGACAAATAACCCATATTATAAAAATTTCTGCTAAACACTAAAACCTATAAAAAACTAATCTAAAACTATGCAGGTCAAAAATAAACTAGCAAACCCGCTTTAAAAACTAATTACAACTAAACTGAATTCCACACAAAATGAAAATTAAAACTACTGAAAAATGCAAAACTATAATAACCCTGGTCCCCAGTAATGTAGATGGATTTAAAACCATGTCATTTCCATCTTCTTTGGACCTGCATCAGCACAAAGCCAGCAGTCTCCACACTTGAGAACTTTTTTTGTTTTAAAGGAATAGTTCAACATTTTGGGGAATGCACTTTCTAGCTTTCTTACTTGCTCCCCATTTCAGAGTGGTATCAATATTTCCATCTAACTCTTGGCAATAAAGCGAATAAGTGAGTTTCCTAAAATGTCAAACTGCTCCTTTAAACACTCTCGTAATTAGTTTTCTTGCAAGGCCGTTTGTCCTTCTCGTTTGTCTGGGCATTGGCTGTCCGTTCATTATGCTTGGATACTACTGTAAAGTGTGTGTGTGTGTGTGTGTGTGTGTGTATATAAATGCTGTATTGTACATTGTTGAACAGCTTACAGTCTGCAGTTATATGCTTGGATTCTTATCGACCGTAGCCTCTTACAGATTAGATTGTATTGTCGCAGAAACTCTCTTTAAAGACCTTTGATGCTATCAGGCCATCACAGTTGCTACATTTGTGTTTTTTTTGTGCACCTTCTGATTCAAAGCAGGTCATAAACTATGCTGGGATGCTAATGTAGCCCCCACCGGAGCAGTGCAGCATGGAAAAGCCATTACAGCTGACAGAAAGGCCTTTTATTTGGAGACCTAAGCTCAGCTTCACATCAGGAATCAATTACTTTCAACTGCTTTTCCTCAAAAAGCAGCTGAAGAACTTCCCCCCCCCCCCACCTTTACCTTCATTTGTGTCCATCCCCCACCACTCACTCAATCCCGTCCCCATGCCAGTACCTACATCTCTCCTATGGCTCTATCCCTCACTTTCCTTCCTTTATTCTTCCCTCTCTCTTTCTCCTCCCTTGCTGGCATCTCACCCTTTAGCTAGCCCTCCTTTTCCTTCCTGTCTCGCTCTCTATATGGTTTCACTCTTTTCTCCTCCACCCTTTCCTGCCTACTAACCCCAATTTTATATTTTCGTCCTAATTTTCACACTAAATTTCTCACTACCTCCTTTCTCTCACAGCCTTTCCTTGCCCCGGTGCTTTCCAATCCCTCTCCTTGTTATCATCCCTCCATCCCCTACAACTCTTCCTCCCTCGGCCTCTCTCTGAGGTCTCAACCCTGCACTGCAAATAATCTAGGTTCTAAAGATTAACTACAGTTTAAGTGTAAAAAAAATCATCTCAAACAAGAGTATGAATCAGCAGTAGGCAGAAAAGCAGCAGAGAAATGTTTTTCATCTCGTCCGATAGGCAAACAAGCATAATCGTAACAGAAATATGGTGAAATATGGTTATCAATCTATTAACATCATTGTGTTAGATGGCATTGTGTGAGACACATCCAGGGACTGTCAGAAAGGTAGGACCATACTCTCGCAGTGTGACTGCTGCTACAATCCACGTGGGTTTATGATGCCTCCTTTTGCTTTTTTCCCCATCGTAGCGATATGATTCATCTCAAAATATGCTATGTTTTAAAAATGATACCAGTGTCACGCAGATTGTAAGAGACATTTTATTAGACCCATCTTGCACAATGGGCTTCATGCAAGAACCACTTGAATGAATGGATGTGTTCCTAAGTGGCACATACAAGTAATTTAGGAATATTTGTGTCATTCATCAATTTTCTTGTGTTTATAATTTTCTCATAGAATGAGTGGTCCAGGCCTGTCGTTTACAGACCTCTACTGACATGTCATCTGCTGATTTCCGACAGCAGAACTTGAAGCCCTTCTTTTTTACTCTTTTGTAACATTTTTGTGATGGAAAATGTTCCCAAAAATGTTAGCATTAACCTCACATACAGTATATAGTCCCTGACAAAAGTCTTATCGCTTGTGTACAAATTGACCTGAAGTGCCGCTGAAATATATTTCTAATCAAGATTTATTTGCAAGAAATGGCTCATTTTAATCCCAACAGCTTTTGTAATAATGTTTCAGTGCAAAACGAAACTGTCAAAAAGTATTCTAATATTCACAGCTTGGTAAAGCCCATTGAGTCAATTTTTGCAAAGACATAAGTGTTGTTGCCTTGTCATATGAGCTTCACCTGTGACTAATAATGGATCAATTAGGTTTCAGGTGTGTATAAAAACAACACCAGTACACTAGACCTTCACATCAACTGCAACTAGACCTCTGCAAACATGCCTAAGATTCACCCTGAGACTAAAGTTTTGATTATCAAGAGGCTGAAGACCAGATCTACTGCTGATGTGGTAGACACCTTTAATGTGTCTCAGCGTCAAGTAGTGAGGATTAAAAAAAACATTTGAAGACACTGAAGATGTTTTTGACAAGCCCAGGTACGGCAGATCCCGCAAGACAACTGCTCGAGAGGACCGTTTGTTGGCTCGAAAATCCAAGGCCAGCCCATTTTCCACTGCAGCAGAGCTCCACGAGACCTGGTCCTGGTGTCAACCAGAACGGTTTGTCGGATTCTGTCTCGAAATGGCCTCCATGGTCGAATCAGTGCCCAGAAGCCAGCACTAAACAAAAGACAATTGAAAAACCGTTTGGCATTTGCCAAGGCCCACAGCCTGCTAAAAGGATGGACGCTGGAGAAGTGGAAGAAAGTGGATTTTTCAGATGAATCTTCTGTTGAATTACACCAGAGTTGCATCAATATTGCAGGAGACCTACTGGAGCCAGCATGGATCCAAGATTCACCCAGAAAACAGTGAAGTTTGGTGGCGGAAAAATCATGGTCTGGGGTTCCATCCAATATGGGGGTGTGCGAGAGATCTGCAGGGTGGAAGGCAACATCAATAGTCTCAAATACCAAGAAATCTTAGCTACCTCTTATATTCCCAACCATAAAAGAGGCCAAATTCTCCAGCAGGATGGTGCTCCATCGCATACTTCCATCTCCACTTCAAAGTTCCTCAAGGCGAAGAAGATCAAGATGCTCCAGGATTGGCCGGCCCAGTCACCAGACATGAACATCATTGAGCATATGTGGGGTAGGATGAAAGAGGAAGCATGGAAGACCAAACCAAAGAATATTGATGAACTCTGGGAGGCATGCAAGACTGCTTTCCTAGCTATTCCTGATGACTTCATCAATACATTGTATGAATCCTTGCCAAACCGCATGGATGCAGTCCTTCAAGCTCATGGAAGTCATACAAGATATTAAATTTGAATCTCACAGCACCACTATTTAATTTGCTGACATATTTTATGATTTGTAGTAAATTTGTTCAATTTCTGTATAGGCGACAAAACTTTTGTCTTGACAAAATTTGACCTTTCTGTCTTGTTTAAATAATCTTTTTTTAAGTGAAACTAATTTATTTCAGTGCATTGAACATCATTTCGGGGGGTTTTAGCTTTTCATATGAGCTATTTCTTACACCAATTGATTATTAAAAGTCAGGTTAATAGCAGGTGTTTCTACAAAATAGATAAGCGACAATACTTTTGTCAGGGACTGTATAATATATAGTTTTTTTTTTAAATAATTTTTATTGCCCTTTCTGTTTTTATTCTTCACATGTTAAGTCAGTGTTGTACTTTGAGAGCGAAGGTTAACCGGAGTCAAATTACTTGTTTGTTCACGCAAACCTGGCCAATAAAGCTGATTCTGATACATAGCAATTAGTTCTTCAAGCTACTGATCAAATCTCCCCTCCTTATGAACAGGTGGCATCATGTTGAAAAGAGCCTTTTAAGAAACTTGGTTCACTCGTACAAGCACACCTTATATGTGAGACCCATTGTGACATACGACTAACTTGCAACAACTGTTCCTGGTACAAAGTGTCCAGGCTTACATGCAGAACCATGTGAAACAAACAAAAGGTTTTTTTTCTCTTTAGTTGACTTTGTTAAAATGCCTTTTTGCAGCGTTACATGTGATGTGTTCCAGCCCGGTCTCACGGCAATTCGTAAAATTGTCACATTATTTTGGTGTTATACTTGATTTATTGATTCGTCAAACGTAAAACAATTTTACAAAATAAGACCCCCGGGACACGATCTGAGGTCCCTGGGGTTCGCAACAAGGGGGAAATGAAATGTCACACGCTGGCGGACACATTGCCACACGCGTAAATGTGCTGTATTTATACAGCGCTTTTCCAGTCTTAACTACTCAAAGCGCTTTTACATCTACAGGAAACATTCACCATTCACACACATTCATACACTGTGGCCGGGGCTGCCGTACAAGGTGCCACCTGCTCATCAGATAAACATTCACACACATTCACACTCCAATGCGCAGCATCGGGGGCAACTCGGGGTTCAGTGTCTTGCCCAAGGACACTTCGACAATGACTGCAGGGGCGGGGATCGAACCACCAACCTTCCGATTGGCAGGCAACCGCTCTACCACTGAGCCACAGCCGCCCCTAAACGCGTGATGCACAAAAACAACGGGAGGGTTGTGGTTTGACCCGTTCACCATCCCAACCAACCTCCTCACGAGGATTTTTAGCTTCTCAATACTGCTCCATACCATAACTGTGCTGTTATCACAAAAGGTGCTTCCCATTGAAATACATTAGTTTAAAATTTGTGCCCTCCACCACAAACAAAAATGAAAAAATGGTGTCCCTGTACACGAATCGATACATTTAATAACGTCACCATTTCACACACTGCCATGAGACAGCAAGAGTATGAATTGCTGTAAAGATGTTATTCCGACATGTACAGCTGTGGAACATAATCCTAACGATCCTGCTGTGTGGAGTATAAAATGTTTGCTAAGGCTGTGGAAATTACAAGCTAAATATAAATACTTTAAAAACCATAATTTTAGTTGAAGCAGTAAAGGGAATTCATGATTGCGTAATCCAATTGGTATTGACACAGGCATACAGGGGATTTTGGTTCAAATGTCACCTGTCTGTGAAACTAAATTAGTCGCAGATTTCACTAAAGCTACGTTTGCGTCGTAAAATCACAGGTTACATATTGAAACATATTGAATCTCTCTCCCACAGGCATGCACGCGGTCAGCGTTTCACTAACTGAGAATCTACACGCACACAGCTGCACGCACGCTCCCACGGAGCAGTGCCCCGTCTGTGGTTAAAAGGCCTAGTGGTGTGGTACCATGTAAACACACCACTCAGTGGCATGGTTGTGGTAACCCTCACACACACTGTACACTCTCTCCCTCTCGGTTTTACTTTCTCTCCTCTCTGTCTTTCTGTTTTTGTCATTTTCCCACTCTGCCACTTTTGCTCCATCTCACGCTGTCATCTGTCATTTCCTGTGTCTCTCCGTCCACTTCTTCCTGACAACTGATTTTATCTACACATTTCAAGTTGATATTGCAGATCAACATCCTGGACAGCACTGTTGTACCTTTGTTGTCTAGATTATCCTCACCATCTGCAATACATGTATTTCTTATTTTCATGCCTGCATCTGTATGAGTATTTGAATATAGTTTACAAATGGGAAATGCAACATTGAGAAATGACAACATGGTCTCACTGACTGTCAAAGAGAATTGTGGCTCTATTTTCCCGGAATTTATTTTACTACTGTATGTCTCACATTACACATTATGTATTTTTACTTTATACGTACAGTATTGTGTGTTTAATTGGAATACACTGTTACATGGATAATTTCTTAGAAACCCCAATGATACTGAAGCATTGAAGCATGATATTTTGGTCAAAGTCTGTAAGATTCATTTCTAGGGGACCATGACCTTCTGTCCAAAATTTGGTGACGGTCAGTTTTTCCGTTAACTTTAGGTTTCATGCGGGACACAATCCCCGGTCTCCTGAGTGAAAGTCCTGGGTTTGTTTGACCCATCTACCACCCCAATTTCCTTCCGTAGACAGAATTTCGTGCACTTATACTCTGTCACCTCGCTTCCTCGTTTGCTCTCACGACATTTACCCCAGCCCAGCAAGGTCTAAAAGGATTTGTTTTTGTTGGTCGTTATGAGCTGCTTGCAAAATCAACCCATACGGACGTTTTTTCTAGATGAGGATGGGCTGTTCTGCTTTAACCGTGCATATCTGCTCAGTCTTTTACGTTTAATGGCAGATTGCACCCATTTTTTTTGAAGTTGTATGCTGCCACCTGCCCCTTTACTGGAGGCATTGTTAAGCCTATGTGTCGTGTTCTGTTCTGGTATCAATCCCAATGCCATTTTAATTAGCAAGTTAATGGCTGAGATCGGGGATATAGTGCAACAAGAGCAGACGGACGAGTTCTTCATTATAAAAGTCCTCTGTTACTTTCAGGTTTTTATCAGGAGGCAAGAATGCATGTGTTCTAAATATTGAGGGGGACGTGCCCCCCCCCCCAAAAAAAAAGTTAGCCAGTAGATAGACAAAAAAACTTTATCAGCTGACCCAACTAACTCCAGGACTAAATACAAATATGTGCACCAACAACACCAGGTAAGAAACAGGTAAACATGTCTATATGCTCTTACTCAGACACACAGTCTCCCCTGTACACACACACACACACACACACACACACACACACACTCTTGGATAAAGAGCTATTTGTTTTAATGGCTGAAGGGAGGATGTGGATCTACCACCCATTGTGACGCTGTGCTGACTGCTGCGGTTCTCAGGCATTGTGTGAAGAAAGCCAGCCCTTAGACTCCACGTTAGAGACAATCAACCCTAAAAACTGCATGCTCCAGCCACTGCAACAGCTGGAGATCTGTCAGTCTGCACAAGTACAGCACAAGGTTGTCCAAACAAAATCCCAGGTCGGGTTGTTCATAGTAATTTAAATATTGAGCCAAATCTCCACAGTCAAGTTGTTGTCAGCAATGTAGACCAGCTGCCTAAATGGAAGAAATACATACTCAAACATTCTTCAAAATGCAATGAATGCGAATCCAACTTAAACAGTATAAGTTTACCTAACCCACTGGGGTATGTAGATTCTTCGGTTTATTAGTATTTACCCATTTTTCTGTCAAAATCTCTTATGTGGATATTGGACAAATATTTCTATCAGCCAACAGAAATGCTATATCATACTACAGGGTCCTGCAGAGTCACGTGCTGGGGTGTAAACCTTCCCAAATTTGGTATTACCAGTATGAATATTGACCAAGACCAAGGGACAACTCTGTAAAAAGAAGAAAAAAAACAACAACAAGGGAAGCACATTCTATTTATTTTATGAAAGAAGAGACTGTATCTCTGTTTCCTAGATAATGCTCCACCCATTCTCGGATTTTATCTACACCCTCTACAAAAACAAGTTATAACATGGCTGCCAACTTTTCCCAAAACCTTGGAGTGATTGGGGGGGCCAACCCAATTTTGCCACGTACAAATCAATTTCTTTGGCTCTTTCAGCATCATTACACTTCAGGGTTTAAATTGGATTTGTTTATGTGGGGATGGGGTTCTCCCTAGGGGGGTCTGGGGTATGCCCCCCAGGAAAATTTTGAAAAATAAACCTTAAATGGCACTTCTGGAGAGTTTTGTGCAAAATGGAGAAATCAAGTCTTGCATGAAGATGTGCAAAACTGTAGGGTCAAGAGCCTTTGTGTTGTTGAGTATCAACAGGTATTAGGGCTTTTAGCATTTACATTATTACTTCTATGATAAGAACTGACCAGACAATGTGCCACACATTGAACCACATGAAGAGACAGTAGCATATGTCAGCAAAGCTAGAAGATTTGGTCTGTGGGGAACAGGTCCAGGGTCCCTGGTGTAGGGACCAGGGACCCAGTTAAATTAATGTTGAGGGATCAACTAAGACCACTGAAATTCTAAAGAATGAGAACCACTGTTTGCACAAATTCTATCCTTTAACCTTTGTGTCAAGGCTCAGTAATGTTTGGCCCTCATCCTCTGTGCCCCCCTTGCTGGTTACTTTTTGGGAAATAAAGACTATTTGTTCATTTTATAAACAATATGAATTATTTCAGTTACATTTAGAGATGCAGAGGTTAGAGATGCACAATAGTGGCCCAACGTTGCGGTATCGTATAGTATATTATATATAGTAGGCTATAGCTCAGTGTTTCATCAGATTCTCTCATTTACAACTTTATGCAACTTCAAAATATACTCTCCTCCCATCTCTGTTGTCCGGATTTGGAGAGTTGTATATAGTCTGCTGTGCATGTTATTGCTCCGCTGAATGGTGGATCTCATTCAGACCGCTGCAAGACCAGAGACCATCTGGGTCTCTGGTCTATGACGAGTTTGAGGAGGCTGTACGTTGCGCGTTATCGGAGGACTACACGGATGCAACGCGTCACTGCTCCCACAGCAGAGCGGGTCCACCAGCCGCGCTGCTCACCTCTATTGTCAGAGAGTGACACGAAGCGACGGACGGGTCTGTAATACTCAGAGCTCATACCTAAAGCCGGGGAAACGCACCTGGGATGGCTCGTGAAAAAAATGTTTCAGTTTGCGACAATCGAAACTTCCACGACAGGGAGCGCCTTGAACCCCCCCCCCCCCCCCAACACACACACACTCTAAGCACAACGTCATCACGAGTGGCTCAACTAGATCTATAGATAACTCATCTTTTGGAAATTTGACCGACCAGGTTGACACTTCAGCGTGAGAAATCGGGGGTGTGGCGTGTGGACGTGTGAAACCAGTCAATTGCTTTGTGTCTCACGGCCAATGCGTGAGAGTTGGCAGCCCTGTTATAAATTAATCTTTTTTCTTTTTTTTTTAATGTGAAAAGAAGTCAAAAACCAGATGCTAATCTGTCACTGTGACCTCAGGCAGGGTAGCAGGGCACAATCGCAAGTTTAACAGCCCATATATTACACGGAAAACCTATTAAATGGCTGTTAGTGACAACTGCTGCATGTCAGAGCGGCTAGTGTGTAGTTGCGTTGTCAACTTCTACAAGACTCGACTGTTGCATGCTAGTCAGGGAAAAGGTCTCTGAGGTTATCTTGTCAGAGGCTTTACAATGGAGACCGGTGACCTCCTGACAAATAGAGACCTGCCACATTCTGACAGGATTTGGTCCAGCGTGTCTGAGTTTCACCAGGTTGTATGGCAAAAGCCAATAAAAGTTCAGATGCTAGGGATTCATGAGAGATTTATGCTTGCTGTTTTAATGAGCAGCTTGTGATGACCACAGGCCGCGCATGACGGCAGCTCCAGGTCTAGCAACCATACACGGAGTGTGAACCAAACCATCACTATAAAATACATGTTTTTGTTTTTATTTTTATTTTACCTTTATTTATCCAGGGAAGGGAACAAGTTTTCATTTGCAACGACGACCTGTCACATTCACACAGTTACACATTCATACCTGGAAGCTGCCCAGTACAACCACAGTCTGGCCACTGCGCAACTCCATTGGAGTGATTGGGTTTAACCCTTGTGTTGTCTTCTCTTCAAAATTGGAAAAAAAAAAAAAAATCAATATTTTGTTGAGGCTTTTTTAATCAACGTTTATAACTTTTTCTTATGTTTTTGTCACTTTTTTTGACGTTTTCAACACTACACTAACTCATTAACTTTAGTTTTAGTTATTTTTGGAATTTATGTTCAATAAACCTCATTTATAGGAACTAAAACCTAATGTTTGAGTTAGAAAAGCAGAAATTAGGAATTATTTAGACTAAAATTCAAGGAATGTATGTTGATGGATAATCACAGAGTGGAATATGTCAACTTTTACTTTTACTTTTTTTTTTTTTAAATGCTATAAATTAATGAAAGTAGAGATTTGTACTTGCCAAAGAGCGTTGTGAGGAATCAATCTTGTTATTTTGGGTAATTAGAATTGGGTAGTTAAAAAGAACATTGATACGGGTCAATTTGACCCGAGGACAACATGAGGGTTAAGGGTCTTGCTCAAGGGGAACTCAGTTGTGGTGATGAGGGATGGAGAAGTGCTGCTCCTTCACTTTCCCCACCCAGATTTTTTTCCTGGTGGTCTGGGTCAAAAGGCTTCTCTATATCCCAGAGAGGTCAAGAGTAAACATTTTGAGTCCCCCCCCCCCCCCCCCCCCCCCACACCCCCCCCACCCCCCCCCCCCCGCGTCACAGTGGTTTGGTCCACTGACTGCTGTACGTTAGGATCTGCATTCGACTCACATCGGGTAGTGACTAGGGATGTGAGTCACCAGACGCCTCCCGATACGATGTCATCACGATACTTCTGTCGTGACTTGATAATATTTCGATACTATGCAATATTGATTTTTTTCCCTTACCCATAGTGTCAGGAATGTAGTAAGTAGGTGGTCAAGGTTTATTCACATTAAACATCAGATTAAGTTTTTCCTTTCTCAAATAGAAAGCATGCAGCGTGATTATAATAAATGAGTCATGACAAAAAAAGTTTGCTACGTTAGTAACTAACTGTTCCTTTCCCTGTTGTTCTTTTCCTAGCCACAACCACATGTGCAATTTAAAAATAAATACAGTAAATGGTTATAAAGAATAATATTTTACTGAATTAAGAAACACTGGCTCCTTCACACTGGCACTTGAAATCAGCTCCGTAATGTGCAACACGACCCCAGCAAACGTCATACTACACCGTTGGAATAGTAGAAATCAGGAGTAGAAAAGAAATGGCGGACAGCGTGACTATTCTGTCCATGTCCGAATGTCCAATTCTCAATGACCTCTCATCTGAGGGCTATAGAGATATAAACAGGAAGTTGAGCTGGCTAGCTAACTGGTTAGCATTAGCTAACGTCAGTTAGCAAGGTCAGTCTAGCTGACGTTAGCTAAAGCTAACTAGTTTGTGTCAATTAGCTAACGCGAGCAATTTTATAAACTGCCCTATTAACGTTAGTAAATCGTGAAAAATAAAAAATTACATGACAACATATTGTCATGAAATCATTTATTTTATTAAAAGTTAGGAATTCAGATGTGTTTATCTGTACAACAGCAACGCTAACTTCCACTTGAATTGTAGGATAGGACCCGTCTGTTGCCTGTGGCAAGAGTTCAATTGTTTTAGCACCGCGCTCATTCGGACCCATTCGCATGCGGTCTGCGGATCTCCTTAGGAAATTAAGGACTTCCGGTCGTTTCCCAGCCGTATCGGAGCCGATTGGAAGTGCCAGTGTGAAGGGGACGTAAGACTTTCCCCTGTGCAAGTATACCTGTGGCTGTATTATTTGTGTCCCCCTCAAAAACTAATTGCTCTTCAGAAATTTGATGTTTATTGTCCCCCCCCCCCCCAACTGAGAGATCAGATCTACGCATCCTCTAGACCACCACTCTCCCCGTCTTTCACAAAGGGGGGGGGGGGGATTAAACATAACAAAACCCACTGCAGACATTAGGATTTCATCTTTGGTTACTGTACACAAGGGAAATCATTTGATTCAACAATGCCAGGAGTAAAAATCTAGTTACAAAAATAAATTCACTTAGGGCTTGGCTGGCAACACCCTGTTTATTCTATGGCAAATTCAATGAAAGACTTGCCCTTTTCTACTGTTATTCAACTCTTTCAAATCCATCTCTGCCAATATCTCATCTTTATTTCATTCCAGTCCATTGCCTTACATTGCCACGTTCAGTTCATCTACCTTTTCTTTCCACATCTGTTATACCTGTCAGTATTTTTTTAAGTGATATTTCTTGTTAATTTTCTTATTGCTTTCAGTCTCATCTCTCTCTCTGTGTTGTGGCTGTTTATACGTGTATGGGTTTCCCCTGCAGTATAGTTAGTGTGATTTATAGGGTAGCTGCAGACTGTGGAGAGACTCTGGTTTCAGCTTTGAAGTCACGGCAGCCACAGGACCTCTGATACACACACACACACACACACGCACACACACACACAC